>NC_090023.1:232112505-232280005 GCF_037176765.1 Anolis sagrei
TTTGTGAATACATCTGTGCAAGTGTAAATAAATACATGAGTGTGAAGAACAGAGAAACATTTTGATCTGCCCTCCTCTTGATGAGAAGAAGATGCATATATAAACCTCTATGCTCTAAAAATCAATATTAATTTGCACTGTAACAAACTATAGTGTTGGACAATACAAATCTATAGGCATTATATCAATCTCTCAATTCATTTCACTTGGTGTTCATCTTATTTAAATAAGATGTAAATAAGTGATGAAAAACCATTCCACATCCTGTAGAAGCCTATGTCTATGAGAGAGAAATAATGCTTTTGAGGATTTAGACACTGCTGAATGGTTGTTCTTCCAAGGATAAGAGGTAGACTGAGAGCCCATCTACATGGGCCTATGAGTCTTTGCAGGAGTGAATGGACTCTGGGATATCCACATGACACATGGGGTGCATTCACCTCACCTGTTGGAATTCAGCCTGTGCTTGTGTTTCAGGATCATAGTGTTTCTGATGTGGGAAATGACGGGGAAAATGATGACACTGAAGTTCAAGATGGAGATGGTTTGGGCAATGATAGTCAAGCAGAGAATGACAGAGAGACACCAGTTCAAAGGGCAGTTTCTCATGAGAATGTTCCTGCAGGACATAGGGATGATGGGTTACTCCCTAACTCAGTGAGTTCCCAAAATTAGGGGTTAAATTCACCACCTGGAGAATTTAATGAGCCACAAGATAAGCAGCTCATGGACAGACAGCTGGAGGTCAGCCAGAATAGACAGGCTAGTCAAATGTTGCATTGCTCCTCCAGGTTAAGAGAGATAAAAACCAAGAGCGATATCCGGGGAAAGCGAAACCAGTTTCTGAGTGTTGGAATATAAGGTTGCCTCAGCGGAAAAATCCTTAGATGAAGTATTGTTTCAGAAACCTGGTTCCTGTTCCATGGAAGCCTTGCTTAGAGATTCATGTTAAAGTTCCCTGTTCCTGGTTGGGCTTCTTGACCTGTTGGGATTTGGTTGCAGAAGTCTGGACTTTGCCTTTGTACCTTATTGAATCCTGTTTTGAGATTGCTTTTGCATTTTTCCTGCACATTGCTTTGAATTATTTCCTTCCTCCTGGTTTCTATATTTTTGGGACTTCTCTGCTTTCCACAATCACATATTTTCAACTGACTATTTCACTAAGCTTCAATAAAAAATGATTGCTTTCCTTTTCATCATGTGGTGTTTTGAATTCAGAGGGGTATTCCTGTTCTGGAGTGCAACATCAACAGTGAACAAGACCACTTAACACAGTCTTGTCCCATGTTTAAAAACATTGTGGGGTGTTCTGGAACTTCCCTGAATTTATGCCATTATAAACAGTTGGGTTACTTCTTATTTGGAAATGGCTGCACTGTTCACATAGTCATCCTGCTTTCCACAGGGACAGGGGATAGCATTGCTTTCCCCCTGCCATCGGGGCAAATCCATGGGTTCCTGGGGGAAGGGCATGGAGAATCCATTGCTCCATGCCCCACATTGCCTGCTTTACTTTGCTCCTCATCTCAAGGGGGGAAGAGTCACTACCTGGCTTCCCCCCATTGCTGGGAAGGCAACATGGGAAGGCTTCCATGTTGCCATGCCGGCATGCATCGCTTCCTCTCTCTTTCAGTACAGAGCCCAAGCGGAAGTGCCTGTGTGTCATGTGAAAGGCTCCATACCAAAAATGGAACAGTGTATGATGGGCAAATTGGTCCTTCTGTTGAGGTAGTCAGTCTCAAGATTATAAATGACTGTGTATTCCTTATACAATATTTAGACAGCATTAATCGAATAATTGTTTCCAAATCATGGCAAGTAGTGGTTTTAATTTCCTTTATACTGAACAGAGTTAATCTGAAGTAATGATCTGGTACCATATTTTGAATATAAATAAATTGGAATAGATTTAGAGGAAGAAAGCAAAAATGAAGGACAAAGTGGTAATCTGGAGAGCGAGCTTTCAATCTATAGCCAAAGATTCAAGATTTTCTAGATTACTAACTATGGTCCATGAGCTGCATAGATGGCAGGAGATACTTTTTCTAATCGTTTCATATTCTATTCAGACTTGTTTTTGACCTTGGAGAGCTTCACTAATAATTCCTCAAGACTTGGCTACATTGTAATGTGCTTATCTATAAATTAAGATCAGAAATACATTCAGGAATTTATGATCTTAATTTACAGATATATAATCCAAAGTACAGAGCTGGTAAACAGCCTTCTCCTTGGTAACACCATCAAGCAGGTTTTCCAGATCTCCAGTTTGATATATTTTTGGCATTAAGAAAAGAACTTGCAAAAATATGTTTCCAAAATTTGGGGAGAAATTGGGAGTACTTTGGATATTTTTGGACCTCCTTTGCCCGCTAAAATAAAAAAAAATCCACGAACTAGTCAGACCTATACCTTCTTACCTTTGACAATTAAACCACCTTTTCAGGGAGGCTGGAAGGAAAGATAAACAGATTTGAATCTCTACACAACTACAAAAGGTGATGCATTTTTTTACAGGTTCTGGAATCTCTCAGGATCATGATGTCAATATTTTTGCTTTAATTTGTTTTGCCATAATTTAAAATCTTTTATAGGTTGCCCTGGAAAGCTGTTGAAGTTTGGGATATAAATCTCTTTCAAGTATGCACACAAACACACACCCATAAATCATATATTTCAGATTCCTGATGCCTTCTATATTTTCCATTAAGTCTAATGTAGCTACAGAAAGATAATATTCTAGATAATGGAGAATAAATATAAATCAATATTCAGAAGAAAGTAACTTCAGAAATAATGTATTTGTGAATTCTTGCAATCATTTAATAATTTATTACTCAAACTGTTTACAATCATTAAAACTGACAGGATGTAAAAAAGCAAGCAAACAAATTTCTATCTGTGTTACTATATCTAGTCATTTTTATAAGGCTGTGGGCTTCTACTTCTCATTTCATTAAACAATGGCTATACCATAGTATATATTGCCGAGCAATTTCACAGTGTCTAAAATAATGCTACCTAAGGCAAGGCACCACTTAAAAATATATAGGAAATCTCTTACAATGGCAGAATAGGAAAGATGATAAAGTGGTCTTGCCACTTAAAGAAATCTCTCTACCCACAGGTTGGCAGGTATTTCTCTCCAACATGCTAGTAAAATCGGGCATTTAATAAAGCACTAATTAAAGCAAATACTGTAAAAGCATTAACCTATATAAGGTGTTTAAATTAAACATCTAGGTACTTTGGCTCTTTTCCAGTTTTAAATAAGTTCCGATCTAACTGTACCACATCACCCATTCAAAAAGGTCTGATTTTAGTTTATGGAATATTCCCGTTAATAATGATACCTTAGACATCCATTAAGTCTGGGACATTAATTTTATGGAAAACTTCCAATACAACTCCATTAGATTTTTTATAGTTAAATTAGCAATATAGGCTTTTAACAAATGTCATAAATAGCTATATTTAATGGGAAGATTACACAAATTAAAACCAGACCAAAATAGAAAATACAGCTCCCTCTGTTTAAGTCATGACCTTCATAATCCATTTAAAAGTTACAAGCTAAATGAAACTATGAGTGATTCAAGATCTTGTTGTTTAATTGTCGGTGATTATAGAAAATCTGGAAGAATCTTACGAGCAACTGAATTTTACTTTTTGTTCTATCTCATTACAGAAATTAGGACCCACAAAAATGAACATGGCTAGAACTGGCTTTAATATGTGTCCTAGCCTGCTATTTGTATTTCAAGTCAGGCAGTAAACCCATAGATAGCTGGTAAGATTGTGTGCCCATACTTATAGCTACTGTACTCATCTGAGTGGATATACCATGTTGTTCTGTGTGCAATGTCATTATTATTTATCAGATGTTTATTTTGCCTTCTTCCAATTTCTTCAGTGTGCATATGACTAGCAGCCTCATCAGATGGGACTTGGGAAGCACCTTAGGACTCTCCCCTGCCAGTCCAGTGACAGATGGGTATGCCCATAATTGGAAGCTCCACCCACAATTAAAGTGGAAGCATCATATGACACTTCCCTCCCAACATGGGAGCCTGCTCATGTTGTGCCGGCTCCAATGGAGCCAGCATGGATCCTCCCTGCTCAGGGAATGCCTCTCCATGTGATGGGAGAAGTGTTGTCATGAGGAAATAGCATATGGGATGACGGATTTTCTCCTCTACCCCTCTTTTCTTCAGCAAAGCCAGGGGAAACAAGATGTTTCAGTTGGCTCATGTGATAAGGTTGTTATAGTCAGGTTATGTGCAGAACTGTTTTCTTTCATGTGAACCTGCTTTCCTTTTGAGATCTTATTTATTTATTTATTTATTTATTTATTTACTTTGCTTATATACCGCTGTATCTCAAGCCCGAAGGCGACTCACAGCGGTTCACAAACAGTAAAAACAGTAGAAACAGCAGTGGTTCCATACAACATATAACAATTGACTTAACACATTATCCATAAATTACCAATAAGCAATTACAATGCACAATTATTACAAAAAACAACCGTACCCAATCTTCTCATCATCCAAGCGTAGTCCAGGTTCGTCGTCCATTGTTCCATTCCTATGTTCCATTACCAGATTGCACTAAATTACTCAAACGCCTGCACAAACATCCAGGTCTTCAATTTTCTTCGGAATGCCATGAGAGATGGCGCCAGCCTAATGTCTGTAGGAAGGGCGTTCCACAGCCGAGGAGCCACCACCGAGAAGGCCCTATCTCTCGTCCCCGCCAACCATGCTTGAGAAGCCGGCGGGATCAAGAGCAGGGCCTCCCTGGAAGATCTCAAAGTCCTGGTGGGTTCATAGGCCGAGATGCGGCCGGAAAGGTAATCTTCTGGGGAGGCCCTTCTCATTGGATCATGATTGCCAAAAGTACATCTGTAAGGAACAAAAAAGAGGACTTTCTCCATAGCTGCTTCCAACTCTTAGGGCACATCTACAGTGACCACTCATTCTGAACAAAAGTTGAAACAGCTCCTTGTTGGCTAAATGGCACATTAAATTGGTCTAGGTTCAAACATAGACCAAGGCCACCTTAATGTGGACTTTAACCATGTTAATCAAAGTCAAGGACTGCTCCAAATTTTCTCAAAGAATCTGGAGCAATCCTTGATTTTGGGCCCAGGCAAACTGTTGGCCTGCTTCCAAGACAGAACTAGCTACAACTGTTTGCATGGCCATCAAATTCTCCTTGGGCTCAGGTGGTACTCATCAATCCACATTATGTTCTCCTCATCATTGCTGCCTGTAAGTATAATATGGGGTCATGTCAGTTGCTCATCACTTGGAGTTACTTTGGCCAGAGAAATAGAACAATCAGAGAAGGGAGGGGAGCAAAAAGGGGTTACTCTTTTTTCTCCCCCTTCTACAATCCCTTGTCACTTTGGTGCCTCAGCTGACATTATTCCAGGCAACATGTGACCAATATGATCCATGTTGCACCTTTTGGTAGCTGCAACAAGGTGAACAGAAGAGATGGTAAGAGTGGTGATGGACAATGAGGACTCCCTCTAAAGTAACTGGGGAGGTAGCAGTCTAAACCATACTAGGGCTGATCTGGCATTCACCATGCTGGATTAGCACAGGAAAACTGGTCAGTGTAGGTGCACCCTCCTCATTCCTAGAGGGGGTAGACTTCTACCCATTTTGCTATACTTCCATATGTAAGTAAAGCCTTTTTGTTGTTGTTCTGGCAGGCCATCTAAGACGGATTGCTTGAGAAAAGGCCTATATTATGAATTTGATATTTTTATTTTTAACTGTAATGTTAATTTATTGTTTTGATATGATGTGATGTAATTTTTAGCCATACAGGGGATCCTTGGTAGCCTCCAGGGTTTGGTTCCAAAGCCCTTTGAGGATACCACATTCTTTGGGTGCTGAAGTTTGATTATATGCATAGTAAAATGACGTCCCTTATATAAAATAGCAAACAAAATCAAGATTTGCTTTTTTCATTTTCTTTAGTATAGTAGGCCTTTCACATAAGATAGCTTGACTGTTGCAGATCTATGGATTTTATTTAAAATATTCTCTCTAGAAATTTCTTGGTCCCCCAGTGCAACTCTATGTTCAATTTGCCCCAGCAAAACAAACAAACAAATGTAGTCCATGATCTGGTTACATCCCGTTTAGACTACTGCAACGCTCTCTACGTGGGGTTGCCCTTGAAGATGGCCTGGAAGCTTCAATTGGTCCAACGTGCGGCAGCCATGATACTAACAGGAGCGGGACGCAGGGAGCGTTGCAGTAGTCTAAACGGGATGTAACCAGATCATGGACTACATTTGTTTGTTTGTTTGTTTGTTTTGTTGTACCACCTCCACTGGCTGCCGATTTGCTACCGGGCTCAATTCAAGGTGCTGGTGTTGGCCTATAAAGCCCTAAACGGTTCCGGCCCAAGATACCTATCCGACCGCATCTCGACCTACGAGCCCACCAGGACTTTGAGATCGTCCGGGGAGGCCCTGCTCTCGATCCCGCCTGCCTCACAGGCATGCCTGGCGGGGACGAGAGATAGGGCCTTCTCGGTGGTGGCTCCTCGACTGTGGAACACCCTTTCCATGGACATCAGACTGGCTCCTTTCCTGATGATATTCCGCAGGAAATTAAAGACTTGGCTGTTCAAGAAGGCGTTCGAAGAAGGAGTGCAATAATTGGTAATGACGACAGGAATGGAACAACGGAAAATGATACTGGATTGTGGTTTAGACGATGAAACAACGTGGAATGGCTTTTGTAGTATTGATGATGTTTTTTTGATGATGATGTTTTTGGTTAATGCTGGACTGATTATTTTAGATTGTGTCTTGAATTTTGAACCTTGTTCTTTCTATGTTGTACACCGCTGTGAGTCGCCCCTGGGCTGAGAACAGCGGAATATAAGCAAAGTAAATAAATAAATAAATAAATAAATAATCCCACCAATTTCAAAGAACCCAGTCTCCCCCCAGCCCTGTCAAAAATGGTGGGAAAAAACTGAACAATTAAGACTCCTGTGTAATTCAGCCTCTGGAAATATCAGTAGGACTAAATCAAGCTCTAAAGATGATTAAGACAGTAATTATTGCTGAATCGTCTTAGGAATAGCTGGGGCTATTTGAAGTCCACCCTATTCACATTTACTGTATTTGGGAAAATGTTATACTGAATAATATATGAAGTTCACATCTAAGCATACTTTGTAATTGTTAGTTTTCATATTGAAATATGCTTGAATGACAATGGATGATAAAATAATTACCTGACTGCCAATGTTGCCAATATATGTAGTTCACACCTATATATATACACACCTTTAAAAATAGTTCTGGACTGGTTAGCAGGAGGAGTGCTCCAAAAGAATTACGAGGTTCCTGAAATAAGAAGAATCATAACCCTAAATCATTTTAAAAAATACTTCCAATGTGATGATAAAACTATAATCACCTCTGTAAGAGGCAAAGGGTTGCATTGGATGGGAGCAAATCATTTTAAAGCCTGCAATTTGTTTTTAAATAATATTTTAAAATATTTTGTTGCCACCATGTTTTGACAAAGTTGTTATCTTCTCTGAGCCTGGATGAATAAAAAGGTAATTCATCTACTACCTAAACAGATATAATATGCAAGTAATATCTTCCCAGGAGGGTTAGACAGAACAATAAAGAACTTTATCTTTCTACCTCCAGCCAGTCTGTCCTCTGAATATGGGGTTTACATGTATTCAAAAACTGATAGCTAATTTGCTAAATAAGGCTTTGAGCACAGAGCCCTGATTCTGTTCAGAGTTTTCCCCTAAATATCCTCTCTTGTGAAAAGGGACTGATAAGTTCATTTTATTATACACAAAGAAAAGACCTTCTCAACAACAACAGCCTTTATTGGCAAACACTAACAAAATCACAACACAGACATATATAACAAAAGAAAGTCACAGATAAAAAAGGAAAACCATAATTAAAAATGACTAAACTCAAGAATAAAATTTACCACAGTCTCACAAAAGAAGGCATCAGAGTTGTTCAGGAAGTATGGAATTTTATAACACCCTTGCCATTAAGAACACTGTATTTCATCCAGATATTATCATATTAAGGTCATAAAACAAAGAATGGTCAAGTGTTTCAACAGAAACCAAGCCACAAGAATAAACCTTTTTAGAATGAAAGACCTTCTCAATTTTCCCTATATTATCTATAATCTTGCATACTTGTTCAACACCGGATCATTTGGGGGGGGGGGGGTATTGTTATTGTTTATTGCTTATTGTGTATTTTTTTTGTTTTTGAGTTTTATTTTAACTGTTGATTATTTATTTATTGATTATTTATTATCGCTTTTGTTTATTGATGTGCTGTGGGCTTGGCCTCATGTAAGCCCCACCGACTCCCTTGGGGAGATGGTAGCAGGGTACAAATAAATTATTATTATTATTATTATTATTATTATTATTATTATTATTAGGGGAACAATCATGTGGCTCATAACCAGAAACACAAATTAGGCTTTGGAATACTTTTATTAGATCATTAAAATGTAAAAATGTGGCAAGCTCCAGAATTCTTCCCCAAACTTCCAAGTGACAACATTTGGGAGACTGGTAAAAATGAGTGACCCTGATTTGCTCACTGGCTTTACAGGGAACTGGACTGACAACCGTGGTTCAGAGACAAAGTTAATAACAGGAGCCTCACAAAAAATTAAGGAGGATTTTTCCATTCTCTAACATGAAGGGTGAATCGTTATACTTGTATATAAAATCTGCTTGAAAATATATGGTTGTTTATTATTTTCCTAGCCTGATGGTCAACATGCATAGACTGCTGGAAAAACAACTCTTGTTAGGGCATATGATGAATGTGTGACATTCCAGATGATTAATTTCCAGTACAGTATCTCACAGCCAAACATAATTGAGTTGAAATCTAATACCTGGATGCTTGATGTCCCCCAGCCCTGATCCAATGTTATTTGGCAGGGGTCCTCAAACTAAGGCCCAAGGCCCAGATACGGCCCTCCAAGGTCATTTACCTAGCCCTCACTCAAGGTCAATCTAAGTCTGAAACTACTTGAAAGCACACAACAACAACAACAACAACAACAACAACAACAACCCTATCTCATCCAAAAGCAGGCCTACACTTCCCATCGAAATACTAATAAGTTTATATTTGTTAAAATTGTTCTTCATTTTAATTATTGTATTGTTTTTGAGTGTTTTTTGCATTACAAATAAGATATGTGCAGTGTCCATAGGAATTCCTTCATGCTTTTTTCAAATTATAATCCAGCCCTCCAACAGTTTGAGGGACTGTGACCTAGCCCTCTTTTTAAAAAGTCTGAGGACCCCTGTTATTTGGTATGGTAATGCTTGTCACACTTGCTGTGGGATGCCATTCTCTTCCTCCTTGTGTATCACACAAAGAGCTTTACCAAATAGTTAGCCTATGGAATGTAGAGAAGCCTCATACACAGACTGTCTATCACCATGTCCATCAGCACATGGGTCAGGCATAATGGTAGTCCATGTTCTTATCATGGGTACAACCCGCTCCGAAATTCTGGATTGAGTTTCCCTTCTTTGGATCATGAGCCATCACTTCAGGAGGACTAAAAATATAATTAGTTAAATATAGGTCAATGGAAAGTTCTCCATCTTTTCTAGGGAGAAATTGTCAATGGATAGAGTGGGGACAAAAACAGAATGTAGAAATCTAATATTGCTTGGTCTCTAATTTCTAAATTATATAAACATTTATTTAAAAATATTGCCTTCCACATCTTCTCACAAAGAAATTGATGTTGCCTGCATGAAACTTCCTAGCATTTAAAGATCTGGAAGCAGGCAACTTCTTTAAATTCTCGACATGCCAAATCCTCCCTTGCACCTTGTTATTCCATTTTATCCTTCTGTTATTTGCACCTGCAATATGTTAGTCCAGTTCAGAATGGCTCACATGTGCCAATTTTTTTAAAAAAACTTGTGTGTCTGTGTGTGGCGTCCTTTGTATGTCCCCTGAGTCAGTATTATGGAAAATATCCCACGCTGCACATTTCAGCTCTTCCACATTAGCAGGCAAGCATAAAGCAAAGTCACAGGATTACAATTATGCCAGGACCTACCAGTGTCTAACATTTATACAATCAGCTTGCTTAAATGGGGATAAAACTAGTAATTACCTAGAAAATTTAGTAAGTACAAGAAACAGATTTGAAAGCCGAGGAAGGTTCACGGAGATAACAGATTGCAAGGCAATAGAGGTATCCCAACAGGCTTATGAATCCCGCCAATGGTTAATCTTGTTACAATGACAGATTTTATCTCAATTGTTTGTTCAAAGGATTTTCTGAGGCAAGCAGACAGATGGGAATTGGGACATTTCCAAAGATCAGCCGCCTCTCTTTTCATTTGCATAAATCTCTGTGGCTAAAAATCAAGCACAGTCCCTAACTCTTGCAAATGATCTTCACACACAATGGTCCATTTAGGAGGAAAGTACCTGTGGTACAACATGCAAATGTCTTGTCTTTCTTTCCTCTAGATTTATCTTTGGAAGTCCAAATTTGCTATTATATTTTAACAATTAAATAGTATGTTAGGCTCACTCAAGACAATATATTGCTATGTTGCACTCAAAGTTTTATCTTGTTCTCTTGATATTCTTTAGAGGAAAACAAAAAAAGATGGGCAGAGGGACAGGGTGCCAGTGCATCTTGTCCTGATGCCCCCATGTGATGGGAGAAGGAGGAAGAGTGAATGGGTTGCCATGAGGTGCCACATGCACCTTCCATTTTGCTGGTTATTGTTGGCAAAACAGAACACTTATTTAGATGGGAGCCACAACACCTGAAGGAGCATTAGCCATTTTAAAATATATATACAAATTACCTCCTCGTTTTATAGTGGCTTTAGAAATGGCATGATATCTCAACCCACATTTTAAGCTTGTGTAATGTGAAGGGTACCATTGGTGGCAGTTTCTCAAGTGTTTACAAAGTAAACACTTATTTATTGCTATTTGAGTCAAAACTCAAGGCAAGTGGTGCAGAGCTGTGATTGTCACTGAGAATTTAGATCACCAGTGGATTGGAGCACAATCTGTCTCTCTCAGAAGCCTGCATGCAACAGAAACATGGAGACCCAGCTTGGCTAAAAGGTATGTTATGCCTTTCTTCTGTTCTGATTGGCTCAGCAAGCAGGGCTCACAGGGAAACCCCCATGCAGACACACAGCTGCCTCTCCACACTCCATGTGTAGCTGAATGGAACCGAAAGTAGTTGTTGTCAGCAGCTGCATGGTCTGTTGTGGCTGGGAAAAAAATGGCAATGGCACCTGTTGTCATATGTTCTGCAGTTGATGCTAGTTGGTGATGGAAGGGTTAATGTGAGTATTAGTTCTAGAGGGTTTGGTAATCTGTAAGTGGGAGTTCATGGGTGAAAGCAATTAGGGGTGGAGGTGTGCAGGAGATGGGTTGCAGCTGGGTGTTACTGGATCTAAGGAGCTAACCTTGAGACTGATCTTTGGGAGAAATGTATCTGTTGTATTTTGGTGTTGGATGCTGCTGTTTTTTCCACCAGGTCTGTTGGATTTTTCGGTATCCTGGCCTGTCTCCTGTAATCTTGGAATTCTGAAACCTTGAACCTTTGGACTGGCTTTTGACTACGGTATAGACTCTTGATCCCTGGACTTTGTTTCTTGAACTCTCGGCATTTGACCACCTGAATGGACACTTTTGCTTACGGAATTGTTTTTGCTATTTTTATGTTTTGGTCTATTAAAACAGCCAGCAAGTAAGTGTTATTGTAATTTAACTGTTTGATAAAACTGGGAGTTTGATTCATATCTACCTAAATAAGGCAGAGCCCTGGCAACGCGACACCTGTGCCATTATGGCTGGCCAAAAGAACCAGAACAGCTGGAGCCAATTTTAAAAAAAATGAATCTGGCACAGCCCTAGTGAGTACCTCCATTTGCAACAGACTCCTGAATACACTTGATTTTCCACACATCAATGGGTAACAGAAAAGTTTTAAAATAAATTATTATAATGACAATCTTGCTGAATTGAGAATAAATAGAACTCTCTGTTCTCTCTTTCTGACAAGGTGAAAGTTAAACATTGCGCTGCTATTTTCAAATGGAGAAAGGAACAAGGTTAGGTATCCAGACCAAGATTCTTCTGTTTCTGCTCTTTGGTGGGTGTGTTGCTGCTTCTAATGACTCAGACTGGTGTACATGGCCTATGGTGGTCACATTGGAGTACAATAAGCTACATACAGCCAAGTTCAACAGCTGAATGGGTGGGATCTTTAAAGGTCACTAAAGCAACGGGGAGCGAGCTTGCTCTTTCTGGTCTTGATTCACACTGGAGCCTATGAAGGGGATGAACACATTTTGGAATATTGCTTTTTAAAATTAATATTCTTTTCCTTTGCCAAGTCTTTTATTTTTGGTAATTAAAGGAGTATTTTTTTTTCAAAAAAGCATATTTATGTATAAGAGAATATATGAAGTTCTTCTAGAGTAGATATTAAGGATAAAAACTAACATTGTACACACCCTTACATGCTACAGAAAATACTAGCAAAATATTTATAAATTACATCAGGTTCATTTTCTTTCCTTTTCTATATGCTAATCAAAGAACTCTAGGAATATTTTAAGTTCTTCACTACGGTCACTTACCCATGCATTCCTATGGAAGTCTGTTATAAACTACATCCGAGGAAGCAGGATTCAGGAGATATATAAACAGATTGAATCTCCATTTAGGCACAGGCAGATGAAAGTAGATTTAGGGACTAATTAAATGTCTAACCTGTCTTAGATTTCAAAGGTTTACACATACCTCACTAGATATGTACCTAGTACAGATGCTTCACCAAAATCTAGTTTCTTGAATTCAGGATCTGAGCTAGCAAAGCATCACTGAAAGACATGACTTAGTCAACTATGGTAATTTTATGCCTAATCTGATATTGCAGATTCTCCATCTCCGCTGAAATTTGTGTGATTTCAGTCTGTTTTAAAATTAATCAGACAATGCCCAAAGTTAAAGAGTCAGTCAGATTGATTACAAATCAGCCATTAGCTAGAGACCATACCAACTGTTGTGCCAATCCAAGATATAATACTGTCATATCTGTCATGTCTCTGATATTATTTCAACACAACTGGCTGCTGTACCAATTCAACAGTATAAAATCAATGAGGCAATCATATTAAGTCCAATTCATTTGGTGTAATGGTGGTTTTGAACTGAAGCTTCAGAGACTTCATGTGGCTTTCTGTCAAAACTATTTGATGCAAACCCCAAAAATGTTTAATTGTACACTTTTTTGGAAATCAGTTTGCAAATCCCAAGTGGCCAATTAATTACTAACTCTCTCAAAAATAACTCTTAAGCCAATGTTGAAGTTATTGCTGCCACATTTAGGGAAGGATGAAAGACTATGCCTCCATTCTGTTCACGGCAGTGCTGTAGTTAGGAAGCTGGGATCAAACACAAGCAACAACAATAAAAATAGCCAAAGAAAATTATTGATATTATATCATTATTGAGCAAAACATCCATGGAAACTTCATATAAGGATTTCTGTTACATTTAACTCAATCTTTTCAGCATTTAGACAAATTGAAATGGCTGTATTTCAAGTTATCAATGGATCTCAAAGTTCTGGTATAATGCACATGATTGTCTCTGTAGGATGATCCAATAATTGTGGAGGGGAGTAAAAATGTTCAGATTCTGGAACAGAAAAATCATGAAAACAATAGCAGCAAACAGAATTGAAAATATGAGCAAATTCTCAACGTGCAGGAGTGTGAGCAAAACATTTTAATTCCCAAATATATGAGCATTCAAACTTGATTCAAAAAATGTATGAATCAAACGTAGTTTGTTGTCAGAGTAAATTGTTTTCCTTTATCAGACTTTGTCTGTTTGGCTTTCCTATACCACTCCTTGTACACGTTAGTGCAATTGAGTTTGCCTGCTTATTTATTTAAACATGTGTGTCTTGTTCATTATCACAGGATCTCAGGGTAGCATATGAATAAAATCAATTTATATCAATTTAAATGTTAAACAATGAGGAGTATTTAAACACTCTGTGAACAAATTTGACACTACAACAATTAAACTTATAACAATAATCAAATCAACATTTAAGACAGGTTGGGAAATGTTTAGATGAAGATTTGAACATTATTAGACCCATAAGGAGTTGATGGGATGTTATGTCTTAACCTGGTACCAGGAAGAAATCAGTGTTGGCATCTCCAATAGGAGGAAATTTCACAGTGGTGGTGACATATCAGGAAAAAAATCCTATCCCACATAAGGAAGGAACCTCCAGCTGGCACAGGTTGGCATCAAGTTTTGGCCAGTTTACTTGGTGAGAGAGAACCTTCAAAAAACTTGAAATTATTCAACTTTCAATGTCATTGTAAAGGCTAAAATACCATAAAAGCACTAGGTATCATATGTTATTGAAAGCAAGTAAGGTCATCCCTGGTTAGTACTTGGATGGGAGATTATCCTATCTGGCCCTGTAGACTTGAATTCATTTAGAGTAGCCTAGTATTCCTAGACTACTTCTTTACTATTTTGGGTTGCATTTTCCCTATTACCTTATTCACCCCATATTGCTCAGATTGAACAACAATCTCCTTTTGGGAGAAGGCTGAGGCAAAGAAGGTGTTGAGCAGCTCTGCTTTTCTGTTAGTATTTTACCATCTTCTCCATGCAGAAGCCCTACCATTTTCTTTTCTTCCTTTTTTTTCTACTGACATAACCAGAGGACCCTTTTTATAGTTTTTAATCTCTCTGGCAAGCCTGCAGCTCCACCCCTGTTGTGTGATTAAGGCTGGTGAAGCCAACTGGCCCCATCAAGGCTGACCTCCTTCATTGGTGGGCTTCAAATCCATGCCTTAGGCTTTTCTTGCCGGCTGTGGGTGGACCTCATCTCTGTACGCAACAAAGAGGACTATAGTTTAAGCAGTATATATGGTACAAACATCTAATGGATTTGATCACATGTGTGTGTGTGTGTGTGTGTCAAACTGCACGAGAAATAGGATGTAACCCTATGGCAACCAACAGCAAAGGGGCTGAACAGGAAGGCCTTTCTGATTCAGTCTTGTAGACATGAGTGGAAACATTTTGATACAGTACCTTTTGCACTTGCTGTGCAGATCTGGTCCACTGTAGAAACAATGCAATTTTGACACCATTTTGGCAGAGAAGGATAAAGAGCTTTAAAAACTACAACTTGCATGACTACATAGCATTGAGCTATGACAGTTACTTCACTAATTCATACTGCACTAATTCCATGGTGCATAGTCACCCTTAGATATAATAATCAATGGCAGTGAAATCCAGTGGGAGATTCAGAATGATCAACAAGGGCAAAATTCTTGTCTTTCATTCAGAGTAAATCATTGGTTAGACCGCCATATAATCCAGATTATCAAAACAGATAATCCACATTATCTGCTTTGAACTGGATTAACTTAGTCTACACTACCTTATAATCAGTTCAAAGCAGGTAATCTGATTTTTATATGGTAGTATAGAAGGGGCCTGAGCAACCCAGGCTGTTTCAGCATCCGGTCTGTTCTGAAAAATAATAATATTCTGTCTAAGAATATCAAAACGTACTCAAACAACTAATTCTTACATACATCTGGATCCAGGGAGGTTATCTTCAGGACAAATATACCAATATCTCATTCCATACAGAAGTGAGACATTGAAATGCAAAGATACAGAATGGGGGACGCCTGGCTCGAGAGCAGTACGTGTGAAAAAGATCTTGGAGTCCTCGTGGACAACAAGTTAAACATGAGCCAACAATGTGATGTGGCAGCAAAAAAAGCCAATGGGATTTTGGCCTGCATCAATAGGAGCATAGTGTCTAGATCTAAGGAAGTAATGCTACCCCTCTATTCTGCTTTGGTTAGACCACATCTGGAATACTGTGTCCAATTCTGGGCACCACAATTCAAGAAAGATATTGACAAGCTGGAATGTGTCCAGAGGAGGGCGACTAAAATGATCAAGGGTCTGGAGAACAAGCCCTATGAGGAGCGGCTTAGGGAACTGGGCATGTTTAGCCTGAAGAAGAGAAGGCTGAGAGGAGATATGATAGCCATGTATAAATATGTGAGAGGAAGCCACAGGGAGGAGGGAGCAAGCTTGTTTTCTGCTTCCTTGGAGACTAGGACGCTGAACAATGGCTTCAAACTACAAGAGAGGAGATTCCATCTGAACATTAGGAAGAACTTCCTGACTGTGAGAGCCATTCAGCAGTGGAACTCTCTGCCCCGGAGTGTGGTGGAGGCTCCTTCTTTGGAAGCTTTTAAGCAGAGGCTGGATGGCCATTTGTCAGGGGTGATTTGAATGCAATATTCCTGCTTCTTGGCAGGGGGTTGGACTGGATGGCCCATGAGGTCTCTTCCAACTCTTTGATTCTATGATTCTATGATTGACCAATTTTGCAGTCTTCTCAATCTTCTTCAAGTGAGCCAAAACGAGCAATGGGCAGCCTTATGTGTGGTGATATATACTTGTTTGCCTTGTTTGCTTCACTAAACTGCAATTCTCTCTCTCTCTCTCTCTGGATATGGATGGTCTGAACAGCAATAATGAACTGGAAATATGCCAAATTTGTCAAACATCATAAAAGCCACAAATCTGAAGCTGTAAGCACATTAAGTTTAAAATTCAATTTGCAAACTACAAGTGACCAATTTATGGCAGAACCTAATGTTAACATATGGTTGAACCTGCTAGTTAAAAATGAAGGGACACTTGCAGAGTGATGAAGCAGGTTATTGCCGTGCCCCTCAAGAATCTATTTTCCTACTATGCTTCAGAAATCAAGATGAAATTATTTTTTCAAGGTGAAGTACGTTGACTTTGCTGCTCCTTCCCCCACTCTAACTAACTACCTGTATCATTTGTTTGGTGTTACAGGGCTCTGAAAATCTGCATAAACTTCCAGTACTGTGGGATTCTACAACATTCATGTTGAATGTTTAATGAGGAAATGAATGGCTTTCCTCTGTATTCTATGGCACTGAATGCATCAGCAGGGACCACTATAAATGTTGGTAAAACTTACTGCCCAAAATAGCTGAAATGGAATTATGCAGATGCTGTAGGGGTAGGGGGTAAAATTTTATTTCAGTGCATGAGATTAATATTGGGTCTTTTAGGGAATAGCAGTTGCCTGCAGGCAAGACTTAAAAAAAGATGAAAAATACGACATCCCTGATCCCTTTACTCTATCCTTTTTTCAGTGCTTTGCATTGTGTAAATTGCAAGTACAAAGATCACAGCAGAAAATAAATGCAGTGCTATTGCCCTTTCTTAAGGAATATATATTAAGAAAAACCTAATAATTTACAATTCAGGAATTATTTCTGTAAGGCACAGCTTTTTGTGGTCAACGAGCCAAACCTTTGTTTATACACCATGGTTACTTATGCTCACAAATGATTGCATTGTGCTACAGAAAGCACCACTTCTTACTGAAAGTGAATTAAAATGCTGGGAAGAGGCTACATATAGTCACTTTTCTTTACCACTTCTAGCTAAAGTGGATGGTCGGATAGTCCTACTGATACACATTCATTCCATTTGTGTGTGTGTGTGTGTGTGTGTGTGTGTGTGTGTAAATCAAACAGAGATCATGGAGAAAGAACACAGGTTGCCTACATGTAACTGTAGTTCTTTGAATGGTCTTCTGTAAATTCACATAACACCCGCCGATCCTCCCCTCTAGCCATGCCTAATTAACAAAAGTGCTACCACGTTGGCACTTGAACAGAGGCAATGGTGTGTGTCTCCTTTAAATGAATGCCTGGAGGAGGTAATGGATTGTATGAAGAAAAACAATTGAAACTGAATCTGGTTAAGTCAGAGATGCTTGCCATTAAGGGTCTTAGCCTAGGGCTGGAGGTCTTTAAGGGGTAGTGTAACCCCGAAAGACTCTGTTCACAGCTTAGGAGTGCTCCTGGATCCATCTCTCTAAATGTCAGCCCAGATAGATGTGACAGTCAGAAGTACTTATTATACCAGCTTCAGCTGATAATGCCCGGTGTGCCCCTTTATAGAATTGGAAGAGCTAATGATGGTAGTGCACACACATGGACTTATGCAATGCACATTTCCAGTTCATGTCAGCCACATTTGGAAACTCTGGCTAGTTCAACACATGGCAGCCAAATTGGTTACGGGAACATCCAGGAGTGAGCATATTTTGCATATGCTAAAATCACTCTACTGGCTACCAATTATTTTTCAGTCAAAGTACAATGTCCTCTGGAAGACGTTTACTCCAACCAGCCAGAACCCGACTGGCAACCATCACCCAGAGCATCTTTTCATTGACTCTCTGGACTGTAGAAAGGCCTGCCAGAAGAGATCTAACAGCCAAATGAGCTTTCAGAATTCAAGTCACAATGGAAGAATGATCTCTTCAGGCAGGCCTATCCAATCAGTTTTAAACCATGAATTTTAATGTTTTAAAAAGTATTTGTGTCAATTATTGTTCTGTGTATTTTAATGTATGCATTTTAATGTTATTGTATTTTATCTCTGTGTTGTAACTATATACCATGGGAGACAAATAAATTAGTATTACTACATGTTTTGGGTCCAGTTTTCGTGCAGGAACACCTCCTCCCATATAATCCATCCTGTACACTGAGGTCCTCTGGGAGCCTACCCAGTCAATTTTGAATTTTAAATGGGCATTCTATTAGTATCATGCTTTAATCTTTGTACTATGCACTTTGTTATATGTGTATTGGCTGTGTTGTACCCCATCTCAAGCCATGAGGAGAGGTGGGTAACAAATACATCATCATCACTACCACCACCATCTCAGTTACTGTGGTTTTAATAGGAATAAAACTCTCTCTCCCTTCCCCCTTTTAAAAGGTTCATCCAAAGGCGGTTCAACCCATTACGCAAAGTAAGCATTTGCAGTACAGTTGATTTTGCCCAGGGGCGCTCTTGAGGTGCTCTTGGGGGAAAATAGACCTTGACATATGCGAGTTGTAGTTACTGGGGTGTATAGTAGGCTTGGGTAACCACGGAAAAATTTGGTTCTAAATTCGTTTTGTTTTTAGGGGGCCCTTGCGTTTCGTTTTTTTAAATAATTCCGAAATTTTCCTTTTAAAAATTTCAAAACATACGAAATTCCGTATAATTATGAATCGATTCGTTAATGGCGGACGCGATTGCGCAATATGCTAAAAAAACCTCCAAATGGGACAGGGGGAACTTCTGAAGCTTCCCTCTTCCCTCTGTTGTTGACTGTTGGTGTGATAAAACAAACAACAACTATAAAACTTGCACCAGACATGCGAAAATAATTACAAAATAATTACAAAATAATTACAAAATAATTACAAAATAATTACGAAATAAATTGAAAAAATTCTTTCGAATCTAATTTACTCCTCACACTATTCCTGCATGGCTCAATATTGGATCGTAACGTAATTTAAATACGAATTAATAACAAATTATGAAATTAACGAACGAAACCGCCCAAGCCTAGTGTATAGTTCACCTAAAATCAAAGAGCATTCTGAACTCTACTAATGATGGAATTGAACCAA
This sequence comes from Anolis sagrei, assembly GCF_037176765.1. Lineage (NCBI taxonomy): Eukaryota > Metazoa > Chordata > Lepidosauria > Squamata > Anolidae > Anolis > Anolis sagrei. Next base: position 232,132,153 of record NC_090023.1, read on the forward strand.
ATATGGCGCACAGAACTCCCACGATGAACAGAAAACTGATTGTTAATTGTTTAATTGCTGCTATATTGTTTTTATTCTATTGTTTGTTGATGCCGGCATCGAATTGTGCCTTTGTAAGCCGCCCTGAGTCCCCTCTGGAGTGAGAAGGGCGGGGTAGAAATAACCGAAATAAATAAATTATATATATATATATATATATATATATATATATATATATATATATATCAGTGATAGGTTGGGCGGGGGCACCAAAATACTGTTTGCTTACCATTGAAAATTACCTAGAGCCGCCTCTGGGTTCATCAAAGCAAATATTTCTGTATTACAATCCAGTTGCTATTTGTTAATTTTCATAGTTAACTCAATAAGCATTGTTTGTACTTTTTGTATTTCTGTTCTTTCCCATCCTTCTATACACCTGCTCACACATTCTACTAAGCATGTGTATAATAAGCTGCCTGTTGGCCTGCATGGAAGTTGGCATGAGTCATCACTAATAAACAATTGTCAGTGAGGAGTAAGTTTAATTAGAAGACTACATATTCATAGAGGGCATATGATTTATGCTAAACAGTGAGATGATGTGCGTTGTCAAAAGCTTTTATGCCAGAATAAATGGGTTGCTGTGAGTTTTTCAGGCTCTATGGCCGTGTTTCAGTAGCATTCTCTCCTGACATTTTGCCTGCACCTGTGGCTAATAGCATATTCAGAGGTTCTGATGGCAGCAAAGCAAGTGGAATGTGTGTGTGTGTCTAATATATATATATATATATATATATATATATATATATATATATATATATTAGGCTTGGGTGGTTTGGTTCGTTAATTTCATAATTCGTTATTAATTTGTATTTAAATTAGCTTACTATCCAATATTGAGCCATACAGGAATAGTGTGAGGAGTAAATTAGGTTCAAAACAATTTTTTCAATTTATTTCGTAATTATTTTGTAATTAATTATTTCGTAATTATTTTGTAATTATTTCGTAATTATTTTCGCATGTCTGGTGCAAGTTTTATAGTTGTTGTTTGTTTTATCACACCAACAGTCAACAACAGAGGGAGAGGGAAGCTTCAGAAGTTCCCCCTGTCCCATTTGGAGGTTTTTTTAGCATATTGCGCAATCGCGTCCGCCATTAACGAATCGATTCAGAATTATACGAAATTTCGTATATTTCGAAATTTTTAAAAGGAAAATTTCGGAATTATTTTTTTAAAAAAATGCAAGGACCCCCTAAAAACAAAATGAGTTTAGAACCAAATTTTTCCGTGGTTACCCAAGCCTAATATATATATATATATATATATATATATATATATATATATATATATCTGTGGAATGTCCAAGGTGGGAGAAATAACCTTTTCTATTTAAAGCAGTGGTTCTCAACCTTTCTAATGCCGTGACCCCTAAATGAAGTTCCTCATGTTGTGGTGACCCCCAACCATATTTTCGTTGCTATTTCATAACGGTAATCTTGCTACACTTATGTATCATAATGGAAACATGTGATATGCAGGATGTATTTTCACTGTTAGAAATTGAACATAATTATTGACTGGGAGGAATTGACAGTGATTTACAATGATTTGGACCCTACTTGGCACAAATACTCAATATGCCCAAATTTGACCAAAAAATACTGAAGGTCTTTAGGGGAAATTTTCCTTGATTTGAAGTTGTAGTTGACCTCCACCCAGAGAGCACTGCGAACCCAAACACCGATGGATCTGGACCGAGCTCGGCAGGGGGTGAGGGCTTGGTGGCAATGGCTCCCCAGACTGCCAGGCCATGTGGAGCTGCCCCTCTTAAGCTCAGCAGGTAGTGAGTGCCAGGCAGCCATGGCACTCCATGGATGACCAGGCCAATTCTGGGAGCCGTCCACCCAGGGGACGAGAGCCAAGCAGAAAAGGCTCCTCAATGGCAAGACTGTGCGGGCAGCCCTCTGCCTGACCCACGCGCCCCTTCGAGTTTGGAAAGGCGTGTGGACCGGGCGTAAAGGCTGACCGCATGGCGAGGCATTGCGGGCAGGCCTCCGCCTGGCCCACGCACCCCTCCGAGTTTGGAGAGGCACGTGGGCCGGGCGGAAAGGCTGCCCACATGGCGAGGCCTTGTGGGTAGGCCTCTGCCTGGCCCACGTGCCTCTCTGAGTTCAGAGAGGTGCGTGAGCCGGGTGGAAAGGCTGCCCACATGGCAGCCATTTTGGAGGGGGCGGGGCCAACCAAGGCAGCTTTGCGACCCCCCAAAATGGCTTAATGACCCCCCGGGGGGGTCACGAACCCCAGGTTGAGAACCGCTGATTTAAAGCAAATGTGAATGTTTCAATTACTAAGTTTGAATAGTACTGAGCAGTAATGAAGCTGAAATCAGTGTGGGTATCTGCATAGAGGTAGCCTGATTTCTGTTGCCTGGGGGCATCCCCTGTTTGGGAGGTGTTAACTGTCCTTTGATTGTTACCTGTCTGGCGTTCTGTTTCTGAGTGATGTACTTTCTTTACAAGGGGTTTGTAAAATTTCATATTCCATTAGTAAGTCGTATCTAATTTGTAAATTTTGTATATATGAACAGATATTAAGAAACACGGGAACCAAAACTCTCCAATACTTTTTCTTTTGAATTCTGTAATGCTCGGAAGCCTATCAAAGTCAATATCATTTTCAGTGCAAGAGAGGGAAAGCAAAAAGGCTGCTATTACTCTTTAAATTAATGGTCTCTTGCCATGAGGACAGCAGGAGGGCAGGACAAGGCATTGTTTCCTCATTGTTTCCTTTTTACACCATCAGTTCAACTTGGCTCCATGCACTATATCAGAAGGCAGAGACATCTCCAGCTCATCCCCTGTTTGGGTTGAGCCAGCACGTCAACGACTTAAATCAAGACACAGTTTTCTTAGATCTACAGAGACACTCGCTGGAACACCCCAGCAAGTGAGAGTCCAAAAGTGGCAGGCCCAAACCCAGCACCTCAATTCATGGGTGATACCAGATGAGAGACTCCCCCCTGGGCACTCAGAAGACTGGGCGACTTGGAAGGCACTGAACAGATTGCGCTCTGGCACCACGAGATGCAGAGCCAATCTTAACAAATGGGGCTACAGGGTGGAATCCTCGGCATGCGAGTGCGGAGAAGAACAAACCACTGACCACCTGCTGCAATGCACCCTGAGCCCTGCCACATGCACGATGGAGGACCTTCTTGCGGCAACCCCAGAGGCACTCCAAGTGGCCAGATACTGGTCAAAGGACATTTAACCAAATACCAAATTTGCAAAATCTGTGTGGTTTTTTTTCTTTCTTTCTTTTCTTTTTTTTTCTTTTTCTTTTTAATCTCTGTGTTTGTTTTGCTCTGTTAGAATTGTAATACAATGGTTGCTGATGACATGATAAATAAATACTATATCAGAATGGATCCATATTTTTCATGAAAAGCTAGACTTAACATGCACCAAAGAAACACCTAATAACTACGCACCCTTCCAGACAGGCCCTATATCCCAGGGCCTGATCCCAGGTTTTCTGTTTTGAACTCGATTATATGAGTCCACACTTTCAGATAATCTGGGATAAACAGAAAACCTGGGATCGGATCCTGGGTATAGGGCCTGTCTGGAAGGACCCTGAATCTTCCTGTTTTATCTGGTCAGCTTCAGATAGGATGCCATTGATAGGGAATTTTTAAACACCCCTTTAAACTAGTGACATGAACAGGATTATGGTTAAGTGTTCTTTTACCATTAAGGAATTTCAAGATGTTCACAAATATATCTCAGTTAAGGAATGACATTACTAGGAAACACAGTCACTAAGTAATCATTAGTATATGTCAAGAAAGATGAAAGTACATCTTAAACTGAGAGGAAAAATTGCCTTTTCATATTGCAATTGCAAAAGCCTTGATATAAATGCCATTTTTCTTGTGTTTCCCGTGCATTGTACAAAGTTGTGGGTTCATATTTTCTTTATTGTGTTTATTTCTCTCTAAAGCTGTAGTCAAAATCAAATCAAAGTGGTATAAATACAGAAGCCTTTACTAAATAAGCACTAACTTTTTGGTTGTGCAAAATCTTATATTTGAAGAAACACAACAAATTTTCATTTGTTGTTGTAATAATTTGTCATCAAGTGTGCTTTAACTAATGGTATATATAAATGAGAGACTTCCATGACCAACATCCTGCTCAGACCATTGCTTCCTTGATTGAATCAATCCCAACTGCATGGATTGATTCAACCCACACGGGTGGATTACACACACCCACACACACACACAAAACTAGGGCTTGGCTAGTAACATTTGATAAAATTTCCATCACAATTGTGAATATATAGGTTTAGATCCATAATGTGCCTCCATTGACTAGAAATGTCCCCCTCTCTACAAATGTTTTATACAGTATAATTCCCATCTTTATGGGACTGGTCCCTGGGGTTTCATTCACCTGATTACTCAGAAATATGTTCTGTCTAAGCATTTTCTAGGTCCTTCAGCAAAATCTATGACATGTTTCTGCTGGAGGTTGGCCATAAAGTTGCGCTGGAGAAACTGACAATGCATAGAGAAAGATCCTCTCTTTTAGGTCCTCCATCCTTTCGAATATTTAAACATAGCTATCATGTCTCATCTCAACCTTCTCTTCTGCAGTGTAACATACCCATACTCTCTCCCTCTGGAGGCCAGACCACCCCATTCATCCTAACATTTAGGAAACGGGTGAAGACGTGGCTGTGGAGTCAGGCCTTCGAGGAATGAGACAACACCATAGGACTCTGGGTGGAAGTGGATATAGATCCATTTTAATAGGACGACTGACCACTGTAGTTTTATATTTAGTGTATTTTAAAGTTGATGTGTAATTTGTGATATATGATATTTTAATGAATGTATATGTTTTTATGGCTGTAAACCGGGCTGAGTCCCTCAACGAGGTTGAGAAGCTTGGTATACAAAACTGTGAAATAAATAAATAAATAAATCTTTAAGCTGTTCCTCATAGTGCATGGTTTCCAGACCTTTGAACATTTAGTTGCCCTCCTCTAGACATGTTCCAGCTTGTCAATATCTTTCTTGAGTTGTGGTGCCCAGAATTAGGTACAGTATTCCAGATGAGATCTGACCAAATAGAATAGAGGGACACCATTACTTCCCTTGCTCTAGATACTACACCCTTTTTGATGCAGCTCAAAATCCCATTGATTTTTTCAGCTGCTGCATCACATTATTGGTTCATATTCAACTTGTAGTCTACTAAGACTTCAAGATCTTTTTCTCATGGACTGTTGTGGAGCCAGGTGTCACCCATCCTGTATCTGTACATTTCATTTCTCCCTACACCACATTTCTCATTCTTGAAAAAAGTCTCTAAAGAAATGAGATGTTGGGCATACTATGTCTGTCAGTTGGTTAAACACTCATAAGTGGACAGAGGACTAAAGGATAATGATAGTAAGTACTGTAGACTAGACGGAAGAAAATAAGCTTGAGGAGCCCTCATCCATGTATCTTAAAACTCAAACTGTGTTTCACACAAATAGTTAATGGTTGTGCATTTTTTTTCTTTTTGTCATTTTCCAAAATGTGTCACACATTTTAGACATACTGGATTTTTAAAGAAAGTATTTTTGACATCTGTCTGATCACTGATATATCATCAAAATACTTTCTAAAAAAGCCGTTTCACTAGCGCAATTAAGAGCCCAGAGCCCTATTTTGTTGTTGATTTGTTTAAGCATTTATGTCTTTTTCCAAAACACACTTGGATACATATTTACTTTCAGCATGATTGTTTTCTACATATATGATATTATATTGAAAAAATAGCTTCACCTAATGGGAACAAAAATCTTTTGCTATCTGTAGGAAGAAATACTTAACATTTTTGTTCATATTGCTGTTCTCAATGGAGAAAGTACAGATGGTGGTTCCTGGCAACAGCAGCCTTGTAGGAAGGCTCCGTTCTCATTCTATGAGTGTGCAGGTTGTCAAACCAACTGACATCTTTGCAATAGTAAAGGTCAGTAAGATTTCAAAATTAAAATAATTGTTGGTTGTGATCTGGCTAAGTAAAAACTTTAACCTGTTTAGAGAAATGGCTGCTGACTGGCATGGGAGCTATGCAGTATATTTCTTGTTTCATATAAGAGCTGTGTAGCGTCCTGGCTCTGAAGCACACTGTCTTTCAGAGGGTAAACATTACCAACCATTTACTGGGGTTTATAGCTTACATAATGGATACAAGACAGGGGAGATATTCTATGGTTGTATGAGTTTTAAAGCCTCCCAGATGTTCTTGGATTGCAAATACCAGCATTATATATAACATTATATATAATAGGATCCTATTGATTATATATAATAGAATCCTGTGAATATAATAGGATCCTATTTATTCATTCAGACAACCAGAATTGACTAGTATATAAATTTGGGCTGTCGTGGACTACCCTGATGCCTACTCTCCATTCCTTTTACTTTAATGTTTTCCACTGATATGAAAAAAGTAAAAGGTTTATTCGCTTATCCTGAATCTTAAATTCAGTCAAGACAACTTCAGACATAGTAGCTTCTGTTTTAGGGTGTACTATCATTTCTCATCTTAGAAAATGACAACAATGTGGCAGTCCTATGTGAATGACACACTAAGTTCTGCTATAGATGGAATCAATGTGCAAGATGGGGAAATTAAAAGTGTGAAACCTCACACAAAAAGTGCCTCTTTACATTAGATTCATCTTATGTCCATTCATATTCCCTTTGTTTAAGATTGCAAAGTTGTCCAAGATAGCAAAGTGTGGTCTTTGAAAACTTTCTACAATCACATTTCCACCTTCTTTAACTTCAGAAGGCATTCTTATGAATGCTCCTGGTTAAAAGACAGATTGGTATTTCAGTTACAATGATCAGTGTTTCTTGCTGTGGTAAATAGTACTAAATGTTTTGGCTTTTATTGAAATCAAAAGCACTTTCACAAGACAGCATGCATAGTCCAACTCCTGTATCCGTGGGAGATACATTCCAAGATCCCCTGTGGATAACTGAAACCATAATAATGAGTCCTATAGTTTGACTATACTTTGGCAGGGAGTACATAGAATTTCACTGGAGATGCTATACAGACCCATAAGCACTTCCATTTGTAGAATTTTCTTGGTCCTGCATTGCTATTCAATTATATGCTTGGCCAAAAGCACAGGACAACCACTGTAGGTCAAATATACTTCAAGGAGTTATATTTTGGGGAGGTCACATGTAAGTGAAATTATGGGCATCAAGTCATTAGGGGGGGCATGCTGCATATGATTATAGCTAAAGCAACCCATTAGAGCCTTGTTGTTGAACATCTGCTGTAGATTGTCCTTTTCTATTTAGTTTCTGACCCACATTTTTAATTGCTGATGAGCTTTGACATTCTAATTGCTACACACACTATGAACTGATTACAATTCTGTATGCTGATTTAGGAAGTAGCTTTGTTGAGAACTGATCACATTACCAAGTTAATGCCTTTCCTTCTACCAATGGAAATAAAAACAACCTCTGGTGCATTTAGAAGGTTCATTATATGGCTATCAGAGCGTTCCCTGTGTCCTAAATTCTTAGAAAATTGGTTGGAAACAACCAATTTAACAAAGCAGTCTCTCATTTATTCAACTTCAGATAACTTTAAAACAAAGCAAAACAAGCAATTGCTTTTTTTTTCAAAAAATAATTTAATATGGTTTATGAAAGCAATAATCTCCCTGAAATTGGTTATATTGCTGCCATTTGTTATAGTCTTAACTTCCCTTGTTGTTGGCCTGTTCTGTTAAATGAACATTCAATGATTAACAGATAATGTGAGAAATTTTTGTTGATGATCATTACCTGAATCATAGGAGATAATCCTGTGTCATAAGTAAATGGGTGCTAGAACTAAATGTGGAGAATGTGTCCTGAAATATAATTACATGTTGTTAATCAGCAGCCCTATTTGTAGAGTGAACTGTGGGAGCTGAACTGTAGTGGAGTAGAAGAAAGCGTAGAATACTATTTATTAAAACTAGTGTGTTGGGCTTTGCATCTAACAGGCTCCACATTATCTGAAAAATGTTAAGAGAAACAAGAAGTAACAATGTAATAGAATATTTGTGTGTGTGTGTGTGTGTGTGTGTGTGTTTAAAGTTAATTATGATGGTCACTTAAAAATAGTAATACAAAATAAATAGACATATGTCATCAAAAAAGAAAAGAAAAAGGGAATATGAATTGACATTGACAATTCACATATATAACTGACAATCATATTATTGTCATTGTTATTATTTCACATTTTATCATTTCCTTTCATATATATCTCACCCATTTCTTAACAACGATACTTAAGACATCATGGAAAAATAAATCAAATACATTTTTAAAAAAATGAAGTCTAGTCAAAATATAAATATTTTACATCTTTCTATTGTAGAGATCACCGTGACTTATGTGTTGCTGAGTCTGCTGCCCAGGAGTAAAATGTAGATGTTCAAGTCCTTTGTTTAACCTTCTGATGTGTCTTTATGCTGAATCAAGACTTGGAGTAGATTTTCCTAAGCAGAAGATTATTTTCTAACTGTTAAGTTACACTGCCATCTAATAATAAATCTGTAATTAGTTAATTAAATCCAATGATGGAGTAAGTATTCATACTCCCCTAGATTTGCTTAAGTCTGGGGTGCATGCATTAGTTTAAGCACTGTTAAATACCCTATCAGTGGAGTTGCAAGAGGTACACAATAAATTTAATAATATGAAAGCAGACTGCAATGATAACTCGGTTCTTTGTGGGTTTCAATGGATGAGTGATTATTTTTGTTAGTTTGTTTTATTCCCTTCCTCTGTTTTATTTTTCCTCTGTCCAATTTCCTCAGGCTTTGTCTTCTGTCAAGCTTTCATCCCTCTTCAGAATTGCTTACATCTACCTCATCTCCTCACACTAAATCTTCCAGTCTTTTTTGCAGCTATGAGGGACCCCAAAGGCCCTGCAGGCATGTTGGAACTACATTGCTCCTTACATACCACACATAAGGTTTGCTTAGAAAATTATTTGAAACATAGGTATTACATGGAGATATCATTTTAAGTTTGAGAAGTATTCAGGGTTGCAGTCTAGCATAATCCATCATTTAGCACAGTGGTTCTCAACCTGTGAGTCCCCAGGCCTACAGCTCCCAGAAATCCCAGTCGATTTACCAGCTGTTAGGATTTCTGGGAGTTAAAGACCAAAACATCTGGGGACCCACAGGCTGAGAACCACTGGTCCAGCATAACACATCACCTTTTCCACAAGGGACTCTACTCAAACTTTTCAAAGGCCCTCATTGTCATAGATAGATAGAGACCTTTTAAGAGCTAAATTATATTGCATGGATATATAATTATTCAAGTTACCAAAAAAATGAGAACATAGCAAATAAAAGATAGTAGATGTGAACTATTGACAGATTTTCACTTTCTGCAATGTTAAAATTCAATGATTTAAGGAAAAGGTGCCATAATTCTTATCGGAGGGACAACTCAGGGGTGTAGCCCTCTCCTTTGACTACACTACCCAGGTGGTCAGAGAGCAGCATTGGGAATATGAATTTTGTTGATAATACCTACAATTTATCAAAATAAAGAATAAATTGTCTTTGAAAGAAAAAAAACACAATTCTGTTCAGGCAGTGTACACCAATACACGGGCTATTACTTAGTTTTCATGTGTGTGTGCAGAAATCTCCTTAGCAAGAACATCTGCATTTTTCTCTCATTTTTCATTCAAAACGAACCAATACTCAGACAGCACAACTTAATAAATCAGACTGATATTTCATTATCTAGATTCAACACATCCACCAAAAGTAATGGAAACTTCCCCCACTCTGCCATAATTTACCGTAAAGACAAGTATTTTTTTTCCAGTTAACAAGCAAGCTTGTTTCCTGAATGAAAAGCGTTAAGGTCGTTGCCCATTGCTGCTGCAGTCAGGCCAATATTTATATCTGAGCACCTATAATGTCAAAGTGGAATTCCCTAAGGGGAAAATCATCTAATTGTGTGGGAGCTAGCAAAAAAGAGTATGCACTATTATACAACATCATACATTACTTTAAATAGATCCTAGAACTCACTGTAATCTTTATTTTCATTCAACCCTTCATGTTCACTTAGAAGTCACTTTTGGTGAGTTTATTTTCTCCTGGGGGATAACTGTAAACAAAAGTATGACTAGGAAGAAAAATCTTTAGAACATTTGTCTGCCTTTGAAATGGATGTAGAAAAGAGTGTTTAAGAAGTATTCATTTCAGTTCTTTCCCCTGCACTTGTAATTATTCTGCTCCAACTTCCAGTTCCATACCTTGAGGCAAGGTGCTGTAACAGAGTCAGAACGGAAGAATTGCTTTGTCTGGTATATGCTGTTTCAAAGAAGCTGGATGTACTATAAAACACAGTGCTCTGGCTGTTCATAAATGCATAACACAGGAGCCTCTGAAGTCGCCTCTTGACTTAATTATCCAAATTGGCCAAATAGTCTGCTCCTCAAATGAGCCAGTCAGGAACTAATAAATCCTTCCTCACTGTTGTTTAATAAAACTGTTATTAGCTGATAGACACCTCATGCTAGCAATAAACAAGCAGTAGTGAATTATTTGAGCAACCTGTGGTTGAGATGAATGAATTTTTCATCATGTGGTGACTAACAGAAGCCAACTAGCATTTTCATTAACAATTGGACTATATTTTTCTAGATTTAAATAGTAAGCAGGTCATGACAGTTGTAATTAAAGCAGAACTGGAACACTTCAGGGCTTGGAGGGCTAATTTTTTTCTCCAATGTTCTTAAACATTGCAATCCTAGGTCCAGTTGTTGTAAGTGATGTAAAGGTAAAGGTATAGGTTTCCCCTGACATTAAGTCTAGCCGTCTCTGACTCTTGGGGGGGGGGGGTGCTCATCTCCATTTCTAAGCTGAAGAGCTGATGTTGCCCACAGACACCTCTAGGGTCATATGGCCAGCATGACTACATGGAGTGCTGTTACTCTCCTACCAAGGTGGTACCTATTGATCTACTCACATTTGGATTTTTTCAAACTGCTAGGTTGGCAGAAGCTGGGCCTAACATGAAGAGCTCACCCTGCTCCCCGGATTTGAACTGCCAACCTTTTGGTCAGCAAGTGGTTTAGTGGTTTAACCCTCTGTGCCACCAGCAGCATACCAAAGTGATGTAGAAGGGAAGGATTAAACTCTATTCATTTCTACAACTATACTATTTCAGATGACTGGAAGTGCACCCTCATGACTCCAGGTTACTTCAAGGGTGTTTGTGAGCATTATAAAGCAGAATCTGGCCCTGAATAGATTTTGGACTTTTAATTGTGGGAAATGTGGATTTCATTGAGAAGCAAGAGTATCTGAGGGCTATGGGAACCCCCACCCCAAAAGGGCTGCATTTCGTTCAACAAGCTAAGGTCAGACCTCTGCTATAAAGATTAGATAAGTGTCTTGACCAATTAATTGAATTCTTTCAACAATCAGTTGCCCATTTGCTTTCCACATGTCCTCATGAAGCATATGCAGATATGGATTCATAATGACAATCTTTAAAGATTAAACAGCTTGAGAGCATTCAATACTTCAAGGAGCATCTATCTCTATGTGGAACATATTTCCAAAATGTAAGGAGTCCAACTGCGGCTTGTGGATAGCCAGCACGACACACAAGGCCCAGTTGGAGATAGTAAAGAAGTCAACCCGGGTCCATCTGGCAAAAAACCCCAAGCGGAGCAAGGGCAAGGCTACTACACCATATGGCTAGTGGATGGCATCTAATGGACCAAATGGCCTGGCAAAATGCAGGAGAAGAAAACTCCCCCAACCCCCTTTACCATTGTAAACCTTGCACTTTGCCTGGTGACTGATGAGGCAGTCACTTGAGACCACACCATTGTCCAAAGGTAGGAAAGGGGACAAAAGGGAGGAAGGTATAACCATCCAGCCTAAAGCCCAGATGGAGTAATCAATCATCTGGCATGATCAATTGCAAGAAGAACAAACCAGACCAGAAGGAGGGGCTGACTATTTTATCCTCTCATCTAGGCCTGGGTAACAACGGAAAAATTTGTTTCTAAAATCGATTCGTTTTTTGGGGTTTTTTGCGTTTCAATATTTAAAAGAATTCCGAATTTTTTTTTAAAAAAAGTTTGATATTTATGAAATTTCATAAATGGTAAAAAAATTACAAAACAATAACGTAACAATAACGAAACAATAACGAATCGATTCGTTAATGGCGGACGCGACCGCGCAATACGCTAAAAAACCTCCAAATGGGACAGGGGGAACTTCTGAAGCTTCCCTCTCCCTCTGTTGTTGACTGTTGGTGTGATATTATAATTTTTTTTTCACTAATTAAACAAAAAACAACTATAAAACATGCCCCAGACATGCAGAAATAATAACGAAACGACCTCAAACCAATAACGAAACGAATACATAACGAAATATGAAGCATTTATGAAACGAATTGAAAAATTTGTTTCGTTTTTAAGCTGCTCCAAAATGGTTCATTATCGCTTCGTTAACAAAAAAAATAACGAATTTTTAACGAATTACGAATTAACGAAATGAAACCGCCCAGCCCTACTCTCATCCATGCCCGTGCCACATGTCAAGGCTGATGCTAGTCTCACAAGAGAAACCAGTTTCTATTCACGGGGGCTTCAAAGGCTTATCCCCAACCAAATAACAGGGCCTTTGGTCATTGGCAAGGACTACCCCTACATGTGGAGCTTGTTTCCAAAACCTACCAATCAATCTAAGCACATTTTAAAGGAACTGACAAAATATGCTGAGGATACATAAACCTTTGCTACAAAATGCAATTTTCCAAGCCCTGTACCAAACTGATTTGATACATTTTGATAGTTATAATCTATACATACTCCTAGCCAACAATGTGCTGCAATGTATATCTCAATTTTCTTTTTTTTCTTTTGAATATGGAACTTTTTGGAAGCAAACTCCACATATACTGTATATGCTTACATGAAGATTAAGGTCTGCTGGAGAGGTCCTTTTTGGTGTCTCACTGTTGGAAGCAATCCTCTGTGGCACCTTAGTTATGGAGTATACTCTGCTTATAGGCTCAGTTGCCATCTATACTGGTATCATTCTATTAACAAACAAAACTAAAGCCTTCAAGGCTCGATTGATTGCATTTGAATTTACAAATGTGTTACGCTCTTAACTCATTTCAAACTCTTTTAAGTGGTTTTACCTTTTCTTGCTTTTAGTGTTCAATGATTTAATAGGCTTATAAGACACTCGCTCAAACTTTTCCTTTCATGAAAAAAGAAAGGCAAGGTAACCCAATCCATTTTGTATTTAAAATTAAAAACAAACCCTGAAAATGTACCTGATCTCTGAAGATGATCTAATCTTTGAAGACCAGGGCTAAGTACTTCAAGCTCACTGCTGGTATTTGGGCTAGCGAAAATTCTAATACTAATGGAATGCAAGTACTCATTTAGCTTTGTGATTTAGACCATCGCCTCACAGCAGGATGAGGAAGATTCGCAGTAAATTCTGCTGAGTCAGCAGCAAGGGTTTATTTAAGCTTTCATACTCTTCCAAACTTGGCAACTGGTTTATTATCATATACCCCATATGTTATTCAGCCTGAAGTGCTTCTAATAGACAAAGCAATGGCCCACAAAACAAACAACAGCTTATCCATGAAAGACAACACCGATCAGGCAATAGCTATTAGAATTTATGACAATAAACAATTGCCCACATTTCAACAAAGCAAAAGCTAAAACAAACTCTGGCACATATTTATTCTTTGTAATTATGAACCCACCCCACCCCCTATATATATGTGTCAGTAGAATGTAAAGAATACTCAAGCAAAATAGCTTGGTGTTTTATTTCTAACTCTTTGTTGTCTCGATAAACTTTTAAGTACCCACACCCAAAGCGAATTTGAGCAGTGCTGTGTTAAAGCATCCATTTAGAGATAATGATTCTTTTATATAATCATGCTCATTTCATTTTCACTATGGGTTTGTGGCATCTCCTAAACCAAACTGGTCTACTGCAAAGAGATTTTGCTATCCCAAAGAATAAATGATTAAAAAGAGTGAAAGAACTACACTGCATAAAATTTTTGTTTGTTGTTTCATCTCAGTCATAAAACTCAGTCCTAAATAAGGATGCAATGATTGTCTTGGGGTGCTTCTAGACAAATAACTGGGTTCAGACATGAAGATGTTTCCAAATAAATTTTGTGTGATGGGGGTTTTGTGTTTGAAGGTCCAAATATACTGTCTCTTTGAAAGAAAACAGACTAAGAAAGCAAGTGACAGGGTGAGAGGGTAAATTAATCAAAAGACATCAGTATTTACTACAGCTTTTGGTATAACACATGATGTGGATCTAGTTCTCTAATGCCAATTCTACATGGGCAGGTTAATCCGTGTCCTCTGGAGTAGATTTACTCCATCAAGTACTTGCTGAATATGGATCTATATATCCTTTTTTAAAAAAAATAATTTTTATTGAGAAACTTTTTCAAAAAATATCATACAAAAAACAGCACAATAAAGGGGGGGGGGGAGAGAGAGAGTTATACAATAACATTAAAAAGGACCAGAGGGAGGGGGGTGGAGGGGGGTTGGGGAAGGTGAGGGAAAGGGATGGGGGAGTGAGGGGTGAGGGAGTAGGTAGAGAGAGAGAGTGAGGGGGAGGGGGAAAAGGGAGGGGGGGACTTCCTGCTCCAACGTCTTCACGTTCTCCAATGAGTTTCTTCTTGGTTGGGCTTCAAAGTGTAGCCTATCTCTTTGTGTATTCGTTTTTTTCCTCCTACTTGAATGTCCACTCATATTGCTTGTTTTAGGGATATACCTTCTCTTAATTTAAGAGGAGGCCATTTAAGAGGTTCCAATCTGTCCTCTTCAGAGGACGACCATTCGATTCTTTCATCGCATAGGTCAATCTATCCATTTCCCTGATTTCTATTACTTTATCAATCCAGTCCTGCTCTGATGGGATTTCCTTTGATTTCCATTTTTTAGCGAAGACCAGTCTTGCCGCCGTTGATAGGTATGTAAATAATATATCTTCGTTTACACTTAGCTTCCATTCCTCTTTAAAGATGCCCAATAGGTAGCATTCTGCTTTATCCTTGATCTTAATTTTGAAAATCTTTTCGCAGATTCCATTAATTTTCCTCCAGTATTTTTGTGCTCGGGGACAGGACCACCATTGATGGAAGAATGTACCCACTTCGTCTGCGCATTTCCAGCACTTATTGTTGGCTTTTTTATACATCAGGGCTATTCTCTGGGGCGTCATATACCAACGGTGGAACATTTTGTACCAATTCTCCTTTAGTACAGTGGCATAGGTGTATTTGATCTTCTTCTGCCATATTTGTTCCCACTCTTCTAATCTTATAGGCCTCCCGATGTTCCTCGCCCATTTGATCATACACTCTTTAACCCTTTCTTGCTCTGTTTCTCTTTCTAGCAGTAGATTATATATTGAAGTTACGTTTTTTTTGTTTTTCCGTAGGACCCTTTCCCAAAATGTATCTTTTTCCATGAAGCCCTCTTTTTGATCTTTATTGAAGTGCTCTCTCAATTGGAAATAGTGGAGCCACGAAAAGGATGTAAATTCCTTAGTTAGCTCTTCTTTTGATTTCAATTGCAGTAAGCCTTCTTTCTTTTTGGTTGCAGTCCTATAGGTAGGCCAATTTCTCCAGCCTAGTAATCTTCTTTGCTCCCCTTCTAATGGGGATAGCCACATAGGTGTTTGACCTGGATAGAGATTCCTTTTGTATTTGTTCCAAACTCTCAGGAGGGGCCTCCGTAGTGCATGATTGTTGAAGTTTTTTTCCTTCCTAGTTCGATTCTGCCATAAGTAGGCATGCCAGCCAACTCTTAGGTTGAACCCTTCGAGTGTTAGCATTTTATCTTTCTCTAGGAGGATCCAGTCTTTGATCCAATTTAATGCACAAGCATCATGGTAGAGGATCAGGTCCGGAAGGCCTAAACCTCCTCTCGCGGTTGCGTCTATCATATGAATATGTTTTATTCTAGGTTTCTTCCCATTCCATATGTATGCTCTTATTATCTTATTCCAGTTTTTAAATGGAGTTTTACTTTGTATGATCGGAATGTTTTGGAAAAGAAAGAGAGCTCTAGGTAAGATATTCATTTTGATGACAGCGATTCTTCCAAGAAGGGATGTTTTCAGTTTGGTCCAATTTTGTAGGTCTTCTTTAATCTTCTTCCAGACTGGTTCATAGTTGTTCTTAAATAATTGTGAATTGTTGGCTGAGATGGCTATACCTAAGTATCTTATTTTTGGGACTATAGGCATGCCTGTCTGAAATTGAAGTTCTTCCTGGTGTTCTTTTGTTATATTTTTGTTAGAATTTTCGACTTCTCCTTGTTGATCTTGAATCCTGCTAGCATTCCGAACGCCTCTATTTTTGAGAGCCATAAATGTGCCTGTTTTCTTGGATTTTCTATAATACATATCAAGTCATCCGCGAATGCTCGAAATCTTAGTGCATGCTTGCTGACACTTAGTGGTGTGGTATCTATGGATCTATATATCCTAATAGATAAGATTGTCTTTTTTCTGGCCCATTCCCTTTTCCTCATGTTGTCCCATAGCTCCTCACCATCCATGGATTTCACGGTGAATGCCAGGTTATCACCAGTTATTTTTGATAAGATCATCTATAAGATCAGCAGGGAGGGGGTAGACTGAACTCTTCCTTCTTGCTCATTGTTCAGGCTCTGCATTTTGACCTCAGCAGATGGAATAGGTGGTGGTCAGATTTTTGCAAAGAGATTTATGGCCAGCAAGAAAGGGTATGGCTCATGTTCTGATATCAGCAGCGCTCAGTGGCTGAATAGAAGCAACTAAAGCAGATACACTGAAAAATGCGACAGCCCAGTGGGGTGGGTGTGATTTGACTGTTGGTCTGGAGAATGGTCTGGATTCAGTATATATGTGCAGGAACCAGTGTTTCCTCTGCAGAAAAAAATGCTGTGCAAAAACCCATGAGTAAATTCTATGCAATATCAGTTTTGAACTATGAAAATTATTTTCAATTGAGGATTGCCCACATGAAAGTTTCTTCATGCTTGCAAAACAATTTTTGACTGTTTAATTTTTTTAAATTTTTTTCCATCCTAGCAATAATCTGTATGTGTGAATGGACTATCCCAGGTATCATACCTGTAGATAAGAGAGAGAATGTAATGACATAATTATGATATAATTATGATACAATTATGATGTCATTATTATATTTAAAAATTACTGTTAAAGTAGGAATATGACTTCACCATATGATGGGGGGGGGTATCACATAGGGGACACCTACACTGGCCAGGTTAGCTCAGTGTTAATCTTTGTTCAGAGCTCTTGAATGAGATCTCTCCAACTTGTCCTATCGGCACCAGCCCTGCTCAGGTCTTGCAGGCTTGGGACCATGGCTTCTTTGATTAAAGTAATGAATTGTATGTGTAGAATCTTCAAAAAATCTCAATGGGCATGTGCTAATTATTCGAAATGATTTAGAGAGCATCTACAGTAGAGGAAAGTACCCGCTATAAACAAAAACCTTTTTCATAAGATAACATTGAAAATGGCAAACAGAGAGTAAGAACACACCTTGAATATATGTATTTTCTCACTTTCCTGCCTTGTGTGTTTTTAAACTTCTCAAGAGATCTTAAGAAAAATGAACTTGCATGTGTGACATGGTTTACATACACTGTTAAAAAGCTGCTTCCTCCTCCTCCTTGATTACTGCTTATAGCTGGTAATAATATTGTTTTAATTTTATTCCTGAACAATATTTTTAAAAATTTATGTTTCCTAGATAAAATGTGCTTAACCTGTTTGAAGTTCAGACAGGCCGGAATCCATGTCACTGTGGGGTGACTAGTGCTTTTCCTGTATTGCACTGTTTACATTACTGGTGCCAATTTTATGAGCAGAACCATTACTTACTAAAGGACATATTTTTTTAAAGGAAAGACAAGTGCTCAGGGCACTTTCCTAAGATGATGATTTAAATTAATATAATCTCTAAGGTCCTTGAAAAATAGGTCAGCCTACAATAGGTTTTGAGCCATTGCCAACATGCCTGAAATATGGGGAGTTGGATAGAATGTGTCTGGTTTTCCAATTAACTTTTTTTTCTATAGTAAGTTACATTGCTCTTCTTTTAAGTGACAAAAACATTAGGCTCAAAGATGTATATTTTCCACTGGGATTTATATCATCGTTTTCTCTAATTATTTCATAATTATGAAGAATAATTACACTAAATGGTGATGCAAATGGCAGCAGAACAATATATCTTCCAGAAGTCCCCAAACAATTTAGAACAATTCAAATCTTTGAAAGAGAGAAGTTATGAAGCAGTGGATTTACGAGTAGTGAGAATCTCTTTAAATGTTTTTTTTCACATGCATGCTGATGAACACGGGTGCTTCTTGGGTTCTTCAAATATAGAGATATTATAAAAGTGAATGAAAAATGAATGAACCAACACCACACTTCATTAGTACACTTTCTAAAGAGCTGTGCAACATTTGTGCTGTGTAACCAAAGCAGAGCCCCCAAATCAAGGCAGATTGGACTGAATCAGACCAAATTGTATGATCTCCAAACTGAGAGTAATCTAGTTTGTCTATTGACCAGAATGGGTACAGTCTGAGGCACCTGAGGCCTATCTGGAGATCCAAACATCTAAAATAGTCATGAAAAGTCAGATAGTTTGTCCCTGCCATGACCATATAGGGACCAATCCAAGGTTTTTTATATACATGAGAAGGAGAAAAAAAGGAGCTTCTTTTCACTTGTGAACAACTTTGTTCTGTGATCTGAGGCAAGATTCTCACCAGCACCCTACAATCACTTTATTTTTAGGATAGGATTGTATGGAGTCACTGAAGCAATATAGTCCGATATCTTATCTTGATGTCTCTTCATTATGTTGTAGAGCATGCAAGAGATGTAGTGGTAGATGCCCAGATCATTGTTATTTGACCTTGGTAAGGCTTTAAATTTCCTTTTAGTTTGTTGCCAGTTTCATCTTATATTTTTTCTTGTTTGTTTGTCTCTTTAATTAGTCCCGCTGTGTTTGGGGTTGTGAAATGTATAAACCGAGTGTGGTGGGAAGGGGCTAGCACCCAAGGAAGCTTCCTTAAGCCCCTCTCCACCACAGACTGGTGGCAACATCAGTATTAAGAGACCACTGGTCTCATCGACAAGGGAATTCAAAGGTTCCCTTCCAGTCATATGGCTGACCTTTCTGCTGGGAGGTGAGTGTTTCCTGCTGCCCTGCCATCTAAATAGTGTTTGGTTCCTAAATTTTTAGATGAAAAGCAACAGTCTGTGTCATCACAAAAAAAGGCAGAACATTGCCTGGATCCATTTTCAGATTCCAGGACTGCTATCTGCTTTCACTGAAAGCAGAAAATGAAATGAGTTAAATCATCTCGCAGAAGTAGCAGCATGTTTCAATACCTTAAGAGGCAACACAAAGCAGGTAGCAGCAGGGATAAATGCATAGGGCAGAACCAAAACATGATGATAGTTTAGGCAGGGAACTCTTGAAGAGATGAAGTAGGGAGTATAGAGCTACAAGATGGAAATTTCCAATAAGAACCCAGATTCGCAAATGCCACAAGAGGAGGCAGAGCAATTTTCAGGAAGTTCTCACCAGCTGGACTTCTGATAGCACATGTTATCATAATCACTGTCCTTTAGAGCTACACCCTTGAGTTTCATCTGTTGTTTTGTTGGGAGAAGACAGTAAAAAAACACAATTGAAATTTCATTATCATTATTATAAGTGTTAGTTAAACTTTAACAGATTTAACTGACTGATGTCTACGTGGCCAGTACCGAAAGAAAAGGAACATGAGCAAACCACAAAGTTGTAATAATTGTGATGTTCTTCTTGTTTTGAAAAACTGCAAATATTGCCAGTACTTAGCACTATTTTTTTCTTTAAAAAAATTCTTTATAGTCTATCATCATTTATGTGGATGTGTGTGCATGTGGGGGAGGGATCAAATTATAAGGAAATGGAATGGATTATGTTTGGATTGATGCAGATTGAATCATGCTGAAAATGTTCAGATTGAGTTTTCAATTTAATTGGGTGCCCTATATACAAAGCCGCAGAATCTCTAATTTTTCCTGCAAGGTTCTGGGGAAAGCATCCAACCCAAGAACATTATGCAGCTTCTACATTTATCTACCTAAGAGCACATCGACATTGACCTTTTTATTCTGAAGTGGAGGGGACAAATAGGCTCTGTGGCACTTGTATGATGCCACAGAGCTCAGCAAACCATGACTTAGGCCCATGCAAACAGTAGAGCTTACTCCTTTTTGGAACCAGCCACAACTGTTTACATGGTCATTCCATAATCCATGGGCCCAGGTAGTCCCAGGACATGGGATGGCACTTACCACTTCTCCTGTTTTATTGCAATGTGGCATGGGACATGACGGGACTAGTGTCCCTTACCACAAGTGATATTGTTCAGGATGCAAGAGCAATCAGAGAAGTGAGTGAGTGAGGGAGGGAGGGAGGGAGGGAGGGAGGAAGTAAAGAAGGGGACAACCCCTCCTTTACTCCACATCATTCTGGCACCTCAAATGGCATCAATCTAGACAATGAGTGATGGACACCACCTATGCTACACCCAGTGGCCACCATTACAATGAGAACAAGAGGGGTGGCTACTCAGTACTGCTGAATTGTGAGGACTCCCTCCTACCTTTGCAGTGGCCCTGAGGCTATTGTTAAAATTTGCCATTCTGGATCAATCCTGGGATAAAGTATTCATGTAGAATCACCCTAAATCAGCATAAATGACAGACAAGCATCCTGGTGTAGCACACTTTTGACAGCATTTGTTTTTAAAATGCTGCTTATTGCATTGATCAAAGATTCAGAATAAATTGAGCTTCAGGACCATTGTTGTGCTTTCCCAGCTATTTTCATAATCATTAATGCTTAATTGTGGGGAAATTTAGCTTCACTATTTCACTCTTTTCTATTCTTTTATGGTGACCCTCCCTCTTTTACAGAAAAGGTGGCTGTGGCTGTGAAAGGTGTTTTCCTTAGTGATGAAGTGCGGACCAGTTTGTCTGAGAAACAAAACTGGCCAAGTTTTTGCTGACCTTATGTCCCTCCGAGTATTCACATATCTTGGCCTTTTTCCCAGCCTCTTTGCAGCTGGAGATCACCAGTGCATAATATTGTCAGAACTTCTCCTGAGAGAGTTCCATAAAAGGATAAGGGGGTAAGAAAACAATATTGGGGAGTGGGAGAATGAATTTAAATAAACTCGAAGGTCTTCAGTGAATCTTAATAAATGGGAAAGTTGCCAGTCACAATGTTATTTGTTCATCTGACAGTCTAAGTAAAGAGGGTCAGTATTATGTATGTGCATATTTACATCTGGCAAGCATCTCCGTTGATAAGAAGATACAAATTTCTTTGATCTGAAATCAGAAAAGATCTCTGTCTCTTTGTAAATATTGTGATTCATAAAATATATAAGTTGTTAAATTGTCATAATAAATTTACATCCCTTATTGTTGATGTTGAGGGCTGAATAATCAAGTATCATTCATCATATATTTTCTGGTACTATATATTTTTTCTATCCTGAGTGCCAAGAAATGCACTGTATCTTCAGGTATTTATGCTGTCTCAGTGATAACAACAGCAGGACCAGGCAAGGTGGCTGAAGGATGAAATTTCATATCAACACCCTATAGAAGCATCTCATTAAAAATGGAACAAATGGGACCTGCTGCCAAGGGAAGTGAGATGTCTCCTTATCTGGGTTCCCAAGAGGATCAGACATGTTGCTGTCCAAGCCAAAGTATAAGACAACATCTCTTCATTGGGTCTAAAGAGTGGCAGTTAAATCATTGTTCAACACTGGAAGCTTCCTCACTGAAAGGCAAAAGGCAAATTTAGTAGGTGTGGAAAGGCAACAAGATAACTAACCTTGTTATTTATGTAAACCACTTTTTTCATCTGAATTGGTTTGCTTAATGCCCTGCCCGACTCACCAAGGCAGAAAAGTTGTGATTGCGGACATTCCCTCCATTTGCCATTGCTGGCCTCTGTCTCCTTCTTAGGGCTCGTAACTATAAAAATTAACTACTTTTTCCATTACATTTTGTTAAGTTACTGTGCCAATAGGCAACATTGAAGGACCTCTTTCTCTCTCATTGTTAGAGCTATTGGCATGAAACTTGCTGCAGCTAAGAGGGACAAATATCTCCCCTATATGATTTTCTGATGCTGAGCAGAATTCTGGCAGGGCCTTTTGAATTGTCTGCCATAGGGCCCCTCGCCTTCCCAAACTACATTTTCCAGAATTCTGTGTTCTCTAGTCTCTTTCCTAGCTCGCTCAGCTTGTCCTGCCTGCTGCTTTCCTCTCCCCAGGGCAAGAAGCAGACTATCTTTTCTTAATTTAAAGAGGAATGTCAGTCTTTTTGGCTTCCCTTGCTTGCATTGAAAATGAAACTGACTTTGATAGGTTGCTAAGCATTACGGAATTCAAATGAAAAATTATTTGGTGAGTTTTGGTTCTTAAGTTTTTGCTTGGATGCCCCCACCCCCCTGTGTTTCTTAATATCTGTTCATATATACAAAACTTACAAATTAGATACAGCTTAATTTAAATGAAGATTTGCACACCTCAAGTTGTGGCCTTTGTTATCCCATCTGTGTGTGACTCATAAATGTATATGTTTCTATTAGGAAGTGATAGCATTGTGTTTGCAATAAAGTTATACAGTACAAATCATAGAATCATTGAGTTGGAAGAGACCTCGTGGCCATCCAGTCTAACCCCTGCCAAGACGCAGAAAAATCCCCCCTCTCTCTTTATGTATATGTGTGTAGCTGTATTTTTTTTAAAAAAAAATAGTTGGGGAAAGTAAAAAAAAAAACACTTGTCACCAAAATAAAACAGTACAGCAGTATTTTCTTGTTTGGATTATTCTATAGGTTATGTATAAGGATCTGGAGAACAAGCCCTATGAGGAGTGGCTTAAAGAGCTGGGCATGTTTAACCTGACGAAGAGAAGACTGAGAGGAGACATGATAGCCATGTATAAATATGTGAGAGGAAGTCATAGGAAGGATGGAGCAAGCTTGTTTTCTGCTGCCCTGGAGGCTAGGACGTGGAACAATGGCTTCAAACTACAAGAAAGGAGATTCCATCTGAAGGAAGAACTTCCCGAATGTGAGAGCTGTTTGGCAGTGGAACTCTCTGCCACGGAGTGTGGGGGAGGCTCTTTCTTTGGAGGCTTTTAAACAGAGGCTGGATGGCCATCTTTCAGGGGTGCTTTGAATGCGATTTTCCTGCTTCTTGGCTGGGGGTTGGACTGGATGGCCCACAAGGTCTCTTCCAACTCTATGCATCTATGATTCCATAAGTATTACGGCCAGGGACAGCAACTGAAAAGTAGAGCTGGGCTTTAATTTTTGAGGAGATTTTTGGAACTCCCTCCCTTGGGAGTACTGGTACTATTTGGAAAGTGAAAATGTTTCTAAACCAGCAGGCTATTGGGAATTGAATGTAATAGGCTTTTAGTGGTTTTTGTCTTTTTAAAAAGCCTTTAATTACATAGATTCTATTACTTTTTAAAATTTATTCACACAAATATGCACACACATACAGAGGCTTTTTCTAATATTTTCTGAGTTAAATACTCTGTAGTATTTTCCAAGTATCAATATTGACAAAAGAAAAATAAATATTGACAAAAAGCATTATTTTTATTGATAGTGGTGGTGATGTTCCATTCAATGGTTCATATAGAACTGTTTTAGTGCATTCAGGGAGCAAATAGGGATAAAGGAACATATGTCCAAGGATGAATGAGTGAAACAATTTTGAAGAATGGGCTTAGTTTTGCTGGAATCCATTTGGCCAGATCTTCTCTTTCTCCCTTGGGTTTTTTTTCTTTAATTTGCTATGGAAATTATTAGCAGTACTCCTGGTGACTTTTGGGACCATAATGTTTTCTGGAAGCTCCTTCTGTGTAAATTCAATCCATTTCTATTGGTATTAGCCTCTACAGCATCAGAGAATGATCTGACTGTGTTCATAGAAACATGTCTCAACAGATGAACTACTAAGTGGTAAATAGCCAAACACATTTCAACCAGTATATGTTCATAAACACATTTTTTCAGGGGCTAATTCAAATTTAACTCCAAAAAAAATGGACTTGGTGCTCTCACAGCATTTCCTGGACAAAAAGAAGAAAACGTTCCAACTATTCAAATTGAACTTCCCAATATCTCTCAATCATTCTTCATAAGACTTGGTTTCCAGATCATTTATCCTGCTCAGGAAGCATTCCACATTTCAACTATCCTTGTATGGTGTTTCTAGCATTTGTTCTTAAATACCATGAATTTGCATACTTAAAATTTCAAAGCATCCTTAAACCATTATTACATATTAATGGTATGATCATGTCATAATCATATCCTGACTAGGCTATTTTTACTTGGTGAACACATTTACAAAAATCTCAGAATTTAAAAATATTTAGAAATTTATTTGGATGAGATTCCATGTGACTTGGCAAAACAAAACAAAATTATTGGCATGATTAAAATAAAGTAAGCTTTGAATTGGAATAAATATGGTGTCAGAGCTTTAGCAGATGAGAATTAGCCATTCTTCCCTTGAACATGTGTTCATGTTGTGTATGTTTTATTTTATTTATTGCGTATTATATCCCATATAATATAACAAAATGTCTCAAGTTACCATAAAATCAGTTTTTAAAATAATAATAATAATAATAATAATAATTTATATATTAATTTATGGCATATAACTTGATTCACAATAGATAATACATGGAAATAAAGATATTTGCTATATGCGCATTTTTGGCTGTGTGTTTAAAATAAATCACACTGAAATTTGATTTTGTGTTATATTGAAATCATAATGAGTTCTAAAATACCAATGCATTTTAAAGAGTATTTTTTAAGTTATCTAAAACATTCTGTAGAAATATCTGGTCTAGAGTAGAGCATTAAGATCTGCTGGGGAGGCCCTGCTGTCAGTTCCCTTCCCAAGTGTGACTAGTGGGGACAAGAGACAGGGCCTTCTCAGTTGTGGCCCATCAGTTATGGAACTCCCTCCCCAATCATATTAAACTGGCTCCATCCCTCCTAGTTTTCAGGTAAAAAGTGAAGACCTGGCTATGGATTCAAATGTTAGAGGCGTAGTGCAATACAGAATCAGCATAATGCAGCAACAAATGATGACATTAGGACTAGGGGTCGTGTTTTTAACAGTTTTACTGTATTTCTATGTTTTTTTTCTGTTTTACTGCTTATGTGATTGTATATTTGGTTTGAATATGCAATATGAAATATTGCCAATTGTAAGCAGCTCTGAGTCCCCATTGGGGTGAGAGAGAGCAGGATTGAAATATTATAAATAAGTAAATAAATCATTTTGGCAGCAGCTACCTTTGTAATCCTTTGTACTGGGAGAAGAATATTCTTCCAGTATCTGATATTTCTATTTTGATTTTAATGTTGCTATTATGATTACATGTATGCATTCCATGAAAGCAATAGGGAATCAACACAAATGTTCAAAAAACAATTTATTCAGAATTTATTTTGTCACATTCTGGAAGGTTATATTTCAGATTAGCATTTGATCATATAGTACTCTTGCATCTATAATTCATAGGTTAGAAAGATTATACATTTTGTATCATTGCTGTTATCTTTTGCTACATTTTCATTGCTATTTTTATTATGAAAATAATGCAAAAATATTAATTAAACTCTCTCTCTCTCTCTCTCTCTCTCTCTCTCTATATATATATATATATATATATTCAGAGAGAGGGGGGAGGGAGAGGAAGTTCTGGAGTTACAAACATCTGACTTACAAATAACTCATATTTAAGAATGGGGATGAGATGACAGGAAGTGAAAGAAATTTTCCAGGAAGGAAAATTCACTCCTAGAAGAGTGATCATGGGGGAAATTATTACTATATTTATACCATGCTCTATCTCCCCAGAGGGGACTTAAAGTGGCTTGACATAAAAGCATTAGTATACAATTAAAAATATACAAATATACAAACATTAAAGCAGAATTAAACACAAACACACTAAAAAAAATCAGTTAAAACCCTTCAAAAACACATTCAAAGTTAAAAACCACAGCAACCCCTGACTAGGTCTTGAACAACTTCATTTTTAAAAACCTGTCTGAATAGAAAGGTTTTTAGCCTGCAGCCAGAAAGACATCAGGGAGGAGGCCATTCTGGCTTCCCTTCCACCAAGAAGGAAGGCCTACTCCCTTGCTCCCACCAAGTGTGCTTGAGATGGGGGTGGGACTGAGAGACAGGCCTCTCCTGAAGATCTCAATGCCTGGGCAGGTTCGTACAAAGGGATGCAGGGCCAAATAACTTGGACCTGAACCATCTAGGGCTTTAAAGGTCATAGCCAGCACTTTGAACTGTACCTGGAAACAGACTGGCAGCCAATAGAGCTGTTGCAACCAGGGGCCTGTCCACTACCTGTAGCTAGCCCCAGTTAGCAACCCTTTGGACCTGCTGAAGTTTCCAAGCACTCTTCAGAGGCAGCCCCATGTAGAGCGCATTGCAGTAATCCAAATGGGATGTACCAATGTTGCCAGATCTGGCTTCTCAAGGAATGAGTGCAGCTG
Organism: Anolis sagrei; assembly: GCF_037176765.1. Classification (NCBI taxonomy): domain Eukaryota; kingdom Metazoa; phylum Chordata; class Lepidosauria; order Squamata; family Anolidae; genus Anolis; species Anolis sagrei. The sequence goes on from NC_090023.1 coordinate 232,158,948, forward strand.
GTGCACACGTTTTAATTATGCAAAGGCCCTCCTGACCACCACAGATACCTGGGCATCCAGGTTCAGCACTGAGTCCAGAATGACCCCCAAACTGTGAACCTACATCTTTAGGGGGAGTGTAATCCCATTCAGTGTGGATCTCTACACTCTGATCTGCCTTCTCACTGACCAGGAGTACCTTTGTCTTGTCTGGATTCATTCATTCCATTACTGATGATTGACACTGGTTTACAATCAGTATAGCTTCCTTGGCATTAGGTGGAAAGGAGTAGTAGAGTTGGGTGTCATCCATATATAGGTGACACCGTACTCCAAAACTCCAGATGACCTCTTCCAGTGGTTTCATGCATATGTTGATCAACACAGGGGTAAAATGGAACCCTGAGGAATCCCACAGATCAACAGCCAGGGGTTCAAACAGGAACCCTCAGCACCATGTTCCGGGTATGTATTACATTGTATACATCTTTACACTGATCTAAAATACAATATAATTTAATAGTACAACTAGCTGTACCCAGGGGCGGCTCAACCCATTACGCAAAGTAAGCATTTGCAGTATAGCTGATTTTGCCCGGGGCGCTCTTGGGGGAAAATAGACCTTGACATATGCGAGTTGTAGTTACTGGGATGTATAGTTCACCTACAATCAAAGAACATTCGGAACTCCACCAATAATGGAAGTGAACCAAATATGGCACACAGATCTCCCACGACAAACAGAAAATATATATCAGTGATTGGTGGGGGGGGGGCACCAAAATACTGTTTGCTTACAGTTGAAAATTACCTAGGACCGCCTCTGGCCGTACCCTGCCACACGTTGCTGTGGCCCAGTCTGGTGATCTGAAAAATAAAGTAATGTGAAAGTGTGGGTTTCTAATATATGTAATTTCTTTATGCTTGTAGGTAAACAGTATTTCTTGTTGTTTCTTTGTCAGTGTTGATGTGTAGATTGTCTGGTTTGCCTACTCTGGAATATGGAACATATAATTGTTCCATATATCTATCTATATATCTATCTATATTTATGACTGAATGACTCTTTGTCAGGAGGGATTTGATTACATTTTCTTTCATAAGTATTTTCTGTTGGTCATGGGGGTTCTGTGTGGGAAATTTGTCCCAATTCTGTCATTTGTGGGGCTCAGGATGCTTTTTGATTGTAGGTGAACTATAAATCCCAGTAACTACAAATCCCAAATGTCAAGGCCTATTTCCCCCACATTCCATATGTGTTCATATTTGGGCATATGGAATATTTGTGCCAAGTTTAGTCCGGGGGGGGGGGGGGGGGTACACTTTAAAATGTAAAAGAAAAAAAAAACAACTTAAGAACAAACCTAGGTTGTTCATAACCTGGACACTGCAGATATATGTTCTGCAATGCCCTGCATCATATTCTGTACCATGACAAGACTTTATTAGTGTGACGAGTAGTCTTCATTCCATAAAGCAAAGAAATGCTTCATTTCTGTGTTTTATATACTTTTCGTTTCTCTTTTTATTCCAAACATTCTCTTTTTGACAGAGTTTAGAGGAAAAAGAAAGAGAGGGAGGTTGAAAAGGACCCCACAACTTGGTTAACACAATGGTCTTTTAGGGTCATTAACACTGATTGCTAGTTAATAGGACCCACTGATGTGTTCAGGCAGCAGTTTGGGAATGAAATCATTTGTATTGATTTGTGTTTGGCTTTTGACACTTATTTTGATCAATTGCATTAGTACGAAGAACTAAATGATCTGTTCAGGAAGTTACTTAATTGGAAGTGATGTACTGACCAGTAGTGCACACTTAAAACAGGTTTATGAATGTTTTGTTGTGTAGAACTTTGTTGTGTTTCTTTAAATGGAAAATACACAGTCACCCATCTCTAACAAAGAAGTCTCGAGAAGAAAAACTGCTTGTCTGCAAGAGGGGTGTTGTAGAAACCTACAGTGAATTTCTTTTCATGCAGATATTGCTCTACAGATCAGGAAGAAGGTATTGAGAATTCTTTTTGTCTGGGAAATATTTGCAGACTTAAATGAAATTTATTAGATCAGCATAAAATGTCGTGCATTTATTATAGCATATTTCTGTATATAAGGCGGTTGCTCCAAGCCTCTGACACTTATTACTTGCATGCAAATATTATTAAAGAATAAGGTAAAATGCGTAAGATGCTCTTCATTGCCAAATGATGCTAAAAACTTTACTTCATGAGGCAGGCAGAATGGCACTGAATCTGGACTGTCACCTTTGGTCCCTATTGCATGATGCTGTCTGTTTTCTACTATCAGTTTGCTTTCACACACACACACACACACACACACACACACACACACACACAATAACCCCATATTTTTCTATGGCTGGAGAAAACCTCTCAATAGCTTGCATGCTCACAATGTTTCTGGCACTTTTTTGTGTCATGGGTCCATTCCACTTCTATGCTAGCATGCCGGCAGTAAAGTGACACCAGGGGCAGGATTCTCATCCTCTCCTCATCCCTCCAAACTATTTCTGGTTTGTTTGTTTTTTATTATTATTTTACAGTTATATTTCTCTTTTTGTTTGCTCTTCATAACTGAAATTGGAAAGCTGTTCTAAAAACATTAAAAAATTATGGAACAGTTGAGTTGCATGTAATTTCATTATGTTTTCTTCCAACTGTTTTAGGCCCATGAGGAGTCATTTTTCAAAACTAGATGTGACTTGTCTTAAACTCTACTGAACAAAGGATGTAAAAAAAAATAGCAAAATGGCTCCCATGCTCCTTAAATATTACAAGTGTGTTTTAGGAGTAAGAACATATAGGGATGGAGGCATGTGGAGACTAGAGGGGCTTCAAAAACAATATTGGATCTAATGCAACCTTTGGATCACACCCTAACAACCCCCTGACTTTCTAAGTCATTAAGGTGCCAGCACTTCAGTATGTGACCTGTGAGTTGTAATGTGTGATCCACCAGTTGACATAGATATAAACTCAAAATGAAGAAGTGATATATGACTATTTTCAGATTTATGATTGAGCCAGGTTTAAAACATGTCTTTCTAACAAATACTTCAAGTATCCTTTCTCTTAAAAATACAAACAAAATTGCTTTGAAATGGAATGATAACATTATCCAGACATGTCCTGTGAACAGTTTAAGGGCTGAATGATGTGGGGGACATAATGTAAAAGGATTTTGTTGTGTCCATTGAGTGATGTCCACTGAATCTCTTGCTGATGTGCGGAATAATAAAGATAAATTGAGCAGAACCTTTTGTTCATCAGCTCCTTAATGCTTTATGAGCAATAAGACACGGTCTAGAGACTAAAGAGACAGAATTGGCCTAAAAAAGCGGGTTAGTTAATAATTGGATGCTACCACATAATTAAAAAAAGGGGGGTGAAGTTTCTCATTTGAAAATTCTCTACATGCATGAAAAACCAAACACATGACTCATTCCAAAGTTCAAATATGCAATATCTAAAATTTACTTTTACTGCTCCTTTTCTCTGAAATTACTAGACTCATTGCTAATTTAGGGGAGCATGGAGAATCATTTCTAAAGTGTTTCTAAAATATTGTTAGGCGTCTGTATCATAACAATAATAATATAACGAATTCTTTGTTACTTTTTGTTAAGTAATTGTGGAAGGGAGTGGAAGTCCAACCCCCTTTATTCTGCTAGACAGGAAAAGTACAGTTAAATCATCCCCAACAGATGCCCATCCAGCCTTTAAAAAAAACCTACAAGTTAAACTTTGGAGTTATTGCCTCTCAACTTTGCCTACCTCACAGGGTTGATTCAATTCCCAACAATCTCCTTTTATCTCAAAATCCCTTTGGAGAATGTACTCGGAGGAGGAGGAGGCACAAGGAGGTAAGCAAACTTATGGAAAATGAAGTTTGGGAAGGCGAGGACTCCTGTTGCAGATAATTCAAAAGGCTCTACTCTAAACTATATTTCCCAGAATTCTGCTTGCTTTCTGTTTTAAAGTGCTTGAGCTTCTCCAAGTTGGAGAAATTGCTTTTACAATAGAGGTGCTTCATTGCCTTCAGCTCAGCAGCACTAGAGAATTCACAAGGACCTGCCCTAAACTACATTTACCAGAATTCTGCATGCTTTCTGCATTAAAGCCTCAATATAAGTGTGGTCTGCTTCTCTCTCTGGGTCAGCCATGTGCGAAGGGGCTTCTTCCTTGCCTGGCCATCCAACCAGACATCCCTCCCTCCCCTCCATCTGCACCAAATTTGGTGAAAAAGCAGAGCTTCTTCCTTCACTCCAGCCTCACTATCCTCCTTGGGGCCCTTGGGGGAACGAAACCCAGCCCTTTTGGGGGGAGAAGCGGTGCCTGCAATAGAGACCTGGAGGCAGGCCCATAGCCAGGATTTTGATTCGGATGCGGGGGGGGGGGGGGCTGAGTCTGAGTGAAAGAGGGTCTACCCTAGCAAATCTTTTGTATCGTTACCCCAATACCCTCATGCATATGGGATATATTGAGCATGGTGATCAGATCATGATATGAATAAACATAACAGTTTAAATAATGTACCAGTAAGGCCTTTTCGTTGACCACCATGAGAATTTCGGAGGGGGGGGGCTGAAGCCCCCCAAGCCCCCCCCCCCCCGGGCTACATACCTGCCTGGAGGCATTTACAAGATTTACAAAACTCATCCAAAAGTCTTAGGTCAGTGTTTTGCATCTTATTATTTATTTATTTTGCATAAGGGGCCCTTGTGTTTCTTAACATTGCTTCATATGTACAAATCTAACAAATTAGAAAAACAAATTAAAAACAAAATTTTGCACTGTCCTAGAAATTAACATTTATTATCCATTCATTTTTATAAAACATTTAGATAAGACAAATTTGTTGTCAATTTTGCAATGAATATCTTATATTGTCTTAATATATTTCTTTTATCATCTTGTTTTTGGCAAAACAGCTTGTCAAGTATGTGCAAATAAACTTACAACTTTTTAAAAACATTTCCTATACTGATTATCCTATATTAATAATACTGGATTTCCCTCAGGGCTCAATCCTTGCACCCTACAGAACGCTGAGGAGGCAGTCTGGCCACAGTTGGACCTGCCTCATGTTGCTCCTGCTTATTGCTCCTTAAAAACGTTCAAGTCATTCAAATGAAATATGGGTAAAATAAAATGGTCTCTATTTTAAGCAGTTCTGTTTGTCTGATGACATTATTTCATAGTTGGTTATAAAGAATATTTTGGCTGTTAACTGTTTGCTAAGAGTATTAGACATTTATTGTTATTAATCTTAGTTGATTTTTTGAATTTGTTCACTCATAGCTCTTCTACTTTTGATGTGCATTCAGATTTCCTAGAAGTGACCAACTAACTTCAGGGTGACCCCTCTCTTTGAGTGCCTAAGCTCTTTTGTAATAAGCTGAAAATTATATTGATGCTACAAATGTTTACATGCAATTTTAAGTGTAGTTTGTACATACAGTAATTTATTCTGACAGAAAGGGCTTGCTCATCAGGCAGTTGTTTGGCTCACTTTTGCAAAATTGGCATGATAGAAAAAGTTCATAAATCCCCACATCAAAAGCAAATGCTAGGTATATTGTTTAATTTTAACCTTACTCTGCTCTATAAATCATCCTGAAAAAAGGGTTTTGCAGGGAATCTTTGCCTCCACTGGTCCCTGTTTCTTTTTCTTCCAGTGGTTCTCTCCCCCCCCCCCCCCCCGCCCCACACACTTTATCTTTCTGGCACTTGAAAAACTGCTGTTGACTAACCACAAGAGCCTCTGGAAAATTTAGCTTTCTAGGATATTTGGCATTAATATTGCATATTAACTGACTACTAATGCTTTTGCTTCCTAGAATGCTACTAAAGCATAGTAGCAAACTAAGGAGGAAAAAAGTCAGCCAGGAATATAAGGTAAAAGGATAAAAAAGAAAAGGACATTTTTCCTTCTTTTCCTGCAGAAAGGATCTTATCACATTAAGATCAGGATTTGCTACACATCATGGTAAATGTGTGGGGTCCTGGTGAGGTGCGTGAAGAACCCACTACCCCCCACTCCACACCGCATGATTTACCACTAGTCCCATCTCATGGAGAGGAGTGTCTACCACCCGGCTTCCTCCCATTGTTGCAAAGGCAACACAAGATGCCACTTGCTCTCCCCTTTTGCCACGGAGCTCTGCCGGAAGAAGAGGCACATTGTGTAATGGACTCCCAGACAAAAGGAGAGAGTAAGCAGTATACGGCGGGCAAATTGGCCCACCTGATGAGGTCATAGGATATAACACTGTGTGTTTGGCCATGAGATTCTTCTCTATTACTGCCAATATTGAGCAAAAATTGTTAAAGCAATAAATGATAGATAAACACACAACAAGAAAATTTTTGTTCATGGTGGGAAGGTGTGGTCTTGAGAACTTGCAATTGCAATACAATTTAGAATTCTTTAAAGAAAACAATTCATGTGAACTTTCTTCACATTTGGTTCCTAACTGTTGAGGAGATGTTGGTAAGTTACATGTAGCAACCAGAAATGGTTTTGTTTAAAGTTTTGTTCTCCACTTTTGGACTTTTTCACACTACATAATTATAGTGCATGAGTCCACTTAACAGCAATTTAATGGAATCCTGGGATTTGCAGTTTCGGCAGAAGTATTTAGCGACAAAATGGTATTGTGGCTTGACTGTTGGCCTAGAGTTTCCAGAGACCAAGGTTTGAATCCTTACTCAGTCATCAAAAACCACTGGGTGATGCTGGGCAAGTCACACTATCCCAGCTTTTTAAAGACAACAATGGAGAACTTCCTCTGAATAGCACTTGCCAAGAAGACTCTATGAAAGGTTCATCTTACAGTCAGCATAAGTCAGAAACACCCTGAAGGTACACAACAACAACTACTACTCCATAGAATCCTTTACAAGAGAGCTCTAGTACCTCACCAAACTATTTAAAGTGTCATCATATTAAATCTTGGTATGGTGTGAAAGGATCATTTCTTTATCTTCTAATTTATATAACCTACCCCTGCATATAAGTAGCACTTTGTTTTGAGGAAAACTCAAGTTGTCTGAATGAAACAAGGACTTAAGTGAAAGGTAATGTCATTTGAATAATCCAAAATCTCTGCATGGAGTCAAGGATTCATGTTCCATTTTCCCACATTTATTAGGCCTGCATTGGTGATGCTTATAACTCCCAAGTGGTGGACCTAGTGAGAAGTCTGCAGGAAACCCTTCACATTGTGTGCATGCTCATGCATTGAGTTCTGCTACAAATGTGAACAGACTAATGTTATCTTCCTCTATTTGATGAAGGAGGCTGTTGCCAGCAAAAAGTTCACGTATCAGTTAGTCTCGAAGGTACCGTGCTGATTTTGTGTCTGAGGATTCAAAGTAATTTGGTGAGTCTCCAACGAACTGTTAAGAATAGCTGTATGTCTGCATCTGTCTCTGGCAATAAGAAAAAAATAATGATTTTGACAATTACTTTCATCTAGCAAGTTCTAGGTCATTTATCATCTTGTGATTTGGCACCAATACTATGTGATTAAAACTACTATCCAATTCAACCACTTAACATGATCAAACAAAGTGGAATGGATATGATCTAAATACACAAGTCAATTGTGTGGATGGGCAATTTTTGCTTGAAGTGAAGCAATTTATATTTATAAGGAATTCACTTATTATTTTTACATCTATGGGTCACATAGCAAATCATTAGTGCAGCCTTTATCTTTTCAAGTACTGAATTATATCCACCAAACCAGACACAATGGGCAACGCTTGAGTTTGTTCACCAACTGTCAAAGTAATCTAAACAAGAACTTGAGGAATAGTGGCAGGTGCACAGATCCTTCTAAAATCCTCGTCATTCAAATCTGTTGCCAGGCTTGGGAGTTCTGAATTATCTGGGCTTCCATCCAAACTAGAACTGAATCATTATGAATCCTCCACTGTCCCATTTATTTGACTTCCAAATTTGGTACAGCGTGTTGGCATTTGCAGTTGACATCAACTATCACTTCCTTGTTCATTTGTATCTTTCCTGACTCTGTATTATCAATACATATGTGCACATGGATAAAACATGACCAAAGAAAAGCGTTAAAAACCCTATTAAGCAGGTGTATTTCTGGACTCACCTACAGCCCCAGAATATTTTTTTAACGTTGAATATGTCACAAGATATTGTTTGGTGAATAAAAAAAGTGAATTGTCACCATTTCCCACTTGAACAATTGCAAACCATCTTTTTCTATTTCCTAGTATTTCTTTGAACATTATTTTTTCTTCGTGGTCTCTGCGAATGCACACTTGTGGAGAGACTGCGCCTGCGCGGGCTCCAACGAAAACTTCTACATTTTAAAAGTTTTCAAGTTTTGGCGGTAACCCCGCCCAGCCCCGGCAGGGGATAAAAGGGCGCCCCGCGCACACCGATCCAATTCCTTTTTTTCCGCCGCACGGCTCGCTTCGGTACTTCTAGTTGGATAGTTTCTCTACAGAGATTTCCTCGAGTTGTTTGGCAGTATTATGTCAACAACTCGCTTCAAAAGATGCGTGAATTGTCCGAGGAAGATCCCTGATTCGGACAAACACGCTCTTTGCCTTTTGTGTCTCGGAGAGGCACACATTACTTCTTCGTGTCGTCATTGTCAATCGTTGACGGCACAGTCCCGTAAAAATCGGGTCCATCGGCTTCGATACCTTCTGTACCAGCAGACGTTGGCTCCGGTACCTTCAACATCGACATCGGCGTCGACGTCAGCTGCGGTGTCCAGGCCTTCAACATCAGCTTCGACGTCGAAGGCAGCATCAACATCAAAATCTGTCGATCCCTCGGCGGAGACCGAGCCTCGCTAGACAAGGGCGAAGAAGGCTGCACAGAAGAGGCCGAGAGCAGCTATGTCAACAACCTCTAAGGCCTCGGTGTCGACAGCTTCCAAGGCTAAAAAGCCTACAAAGCAAAAAGCTCCATGCACGGTCACGACCGAGACCGTACGCATCCGGCACTCTTCAACCAGCTCTCTGGCGTCGGTGAGATCGATCAGGTCCACGAGGTCGACGTCGGCGACTCCGCCATCTTCCACGGCGGTTCGCATTGCCTTCCGCTGGTCTCAAGAAGAATCTCGGCGCGCTTCCACCTCATCCTCCGTCCCGCCCACCCCGGGCAAGTCGGTGTCGAAGACAGCTCAGCCGCCGGCAAAGAAGAAGAAGACGATGCCGCCTCCATCCTCGTCTTCTTCTTCTTCCCGAAAGCAAACCACTGCCTCCTCGGCCACCTCGTCGGCGAGGTCATCGCCGTTGCAGCCTGCTGAACCCCAACCGGCCCAAACAACCTGCCCAGGAGCCACAGCCTTTGCCATAACTGCCGTCGGAACAACCCGAGTCCCCGGTGATCTCGGTGGACATGGTGATCGAGGCACCAACTCGACATGTGACAGCCAGATAGGAGCTTTTCCCGTCGGTCACGACCTTGACAACTGTGACGGCAAGACAGGAGACTTCTCCAGTGCTGGAGACTCCGGAAAGGGGCAGGCAGACTATGAGACTGGCCCGTGCCATTCAGGCTTCGGCCTCAAAAGTCCCCCCAGTGGCTCTACTGCAGCGCCCGAGTCGGGATGTCTCCTCATCCCCTCCTCCTCAATCCGTGGCGGCCGATGACGAAGAGGAAGATGGCGAGTTGCCGGGATCGGTACACTCGGGGTCTGTGTTGTCTCTCGGGATCGAGAGATCACCCACTCACGACGCCTATGAGGCTGATCCTCCATCTCCCACTGACAATGTCCGAGCCTTTGCAGATCAAATGGCTCGTATGGCTGATGCCCTAGGCCTGGAGGTCAAGCAGACTTCCAAGGCAGTGCAAGATCCGGTGTTTAAAAGGGTGCAAGCGGAATCCCCACGCGCTCCTCTTCTACCCTTCCTTCCCTACCTCCTTGAAGTGATCCAGGGCTTCTGGAAGACCCCTTCCTCCATCCCTCCAACCTCTAAGAAAATTGAATCATGGTACAGAACGGACGATGAGGGCTTGGAGTGGCTGAAACACCATCCCGACCCTAACTCGGTCGTCGTGAAGGCGGCTCAGGGGTTCGGAAGACAATCGTCGGCGCCGTCCGACCGTGAAGGGAAGAGGTTTGATGCAGTAGGCAGGAAGCTTTACTCCGGTGCCCTCCTGCTGGCCCGCATGGCCAATTATGGCGCTTGTATGGGCACATACCAACAAATTCTCTGGGAAAAGGCAGCCCCATTCTTCCAGAGAATGTCTGACGAGGATCGCACTGCCCTCACCACCCTGGCTCAAGAGGCGAACTCTCTGGCGCATCATCAGATGCAGATGGCCAAACACACGGGAGACACTGCGGGCAAAATGATTGCTCACGCTGTGGCAATCAGGAGGCATGCCTGGCTCAGATCTCCTGGCCTCTCTACTTCGTTGAGGCAGGTCATTGAAGACCTTCTGTTCGATGCCCTGGGGCTCTTCAATGCCGGGACGGATGACAAGCTGAAGTCAAAAAACGACTTCAAGACCTTGGCTTCTAAGTGCGGTTTCGAAAATCAAAACCAGGCGCAGAGGACCAGATGGTTCCAGTACAAACGCCGGCACACAGTTCCGTACCGCACCATACAATACCGCCAGCCGGCCCGTCCCCTGCATACCTCCCAACAAACCCACCCTCAGCAACCTCAACAGCAAAGGAGGCAGCACCAGCAGCAGTGTTCGCAGTCCCGCCAGGCTTCTGGAGGCAATCAGGCTAGGCGCCGCATTTGACGCCCTAATGGACGATACCGTTTGTTCCTTCGTTACAGATGTTGTTCCCATGTCCCTCCCAATGGTACCCGCCCTCATCCTTCCATCCGGCTCGACACCGTTCGGCGATCGCCTGACGAACTTTCTTCCTGCATGGGAAAATATCACCTCAGATGCATGGGTTTTAAAGATTGTCGATGAAGGTTATGCATTGGAGTTCGAAGAACTCCCACCAACAGGACAGATTGTCGATACCGAACCATCCTCGGCAATTCTGACAGAGGTCGAGACCTTGCTTCTGAAGGGGGCAATTTCCCCTCTCCCGGACTCTCAAAACCATCGAGCCTTCTTCTCCAGATACTTTACTGTCCCAAAGCCGGATGGCTCCCTCCGCCCCATCCTCGACCTCAGAGACTTGAACTCCTTCATCGAACCTCAAAAGTTTCGGATGGTGACAGTATCGTCCATTCTCCCTCTCCTCAGATACGGAGACTTCTTCGCGTCCCTCGATCTCCGGGACGCTTACTTTCATCTCTCAATCAGAAAACATCACAGACGCTTCCTGGCCTTCAGGGTAGCGGGACAGACGTATGCCTTCAACGTCCTCCCGTTCGGTCTCGTGACGGCACCGAGAACTTTTACCAAATGCATGTCGGTGGTCGCAACAGCCCTCAGGAGGGAAAAAATCCGCATTTTCCCGTACCTAGACGACTGGTTGTTGGCAGCACGCTCTCCAGACCTTCTGCGACTTCAGGTGGCAAAGACGCTTTCCCTCCTCGAAGACCTGGGCCTCCAGCTAAACGAGGAGAAATCTCATCTCGAGCCCACCACCTGCATAAAATTCATCGGCGCCATGTTCAATTCTCTCTCCCAGACAGTCTTTCTTCCAGAGGAGAGGTTCAGGGCTCTTCGAGCCGAAGCGCTGAAAGTGCGTCGATCCCGAGTGGTCCTGGCGAAGCAGATACAAGTCCTCCTCGGGCACATGGCCTCCAAGGTGATGGTGACACCATTGGCGAGGCTCTGCTTCCGTCCCCTCCAGAGGTGGTTCTTGGACCACTTCAGTCCCATGCGAGACAGTGCTGCGAAACGCTTGCTGATACCGAAGTCGGTAAAGGACTCTCTGAACTGGTGGATGAACCGCCAGCATGTCTGCAGGGGCGTTCCATTCCACCCAGAACCCCCAGCTGTCACGATCACGACGGACGCCTCGATGTTCGCATGGGGATGCCATACAGGACAACTCTCAGTCCACGACCTCTGGTCTCCACAAGAAAGGCAGTGCCATATAAATTTCTTGGAACTGCTGGCAATCTTCAAAGCCCTGAGGGCATTTGCACTCCTGGTCACGGGGAAGTCGGTCCAAATCCTCACGGACAACATGGTGGCAATGTTCTATGTGAACAAGCAGGGAGGAACGGGCTCGAGAAAACTTATCAAGCTATCACTGGAACTTTGGGACTGGTGTGTGGCCAGGTCGGTGTCGATAACAGCTGTGCACCTCCCGGGCGAGGTCAACGTCGAGGCCGACGCACTCAGCAGAACCAGGGCAACCTCTCACGAATGGAGGTTGAACCCCGACGAACTGGCCAAGATCTTCAGGGATTGGGGCTTCACGGCCGCAGACCTTTTCGCGTCGCCGCAAAACGCTCAGCTCCCTCAGTTCGGTGCCCGACTTGCTCCGAACACGGTATTGGGGTGTCTCGGGGACGCGTTCCTTCTGGACTGGTCATGGCATCTGCTCTACTTCTTCCCTCCCTTCCCGCTCATCCCGAGGGTGATCGAGAGAATCCAGTCGGCACAAACGAACTGCATCTTGATAGCGCCGGAGTGGCCACGACAACCGTGGTTCTCGGTCCTTCTCCAATTATCCGAGGGACGGATGAGGCGCCTTCCACTTCGGCAGGATCTACTCTCCCGGGAAGACGGTCAGCTTCTCCACCCCGACCTCGCTTCTCTGCATCTTTCAGCATGGAGGATCCAGTTCTGAGGTCCCTGTGCCCAGGAGTTCTCCCGATCCTGGAGGCAGCTCGCAAGCCAGCGACCAAAAAGTGCTACTTGGCGTGCCTTAACCGCTTCCAGGCCTTCCTCTCCGAGAAGGGCCTAGATGACCATCAACCATCGATACTGTCAGTTCTCTCGTTCTTGCTGCACCTCACCGAACGGGGCTTGTCGCTGTCGTCACTCAAGTCTCACGTGGCGGCTATCTCTTGGCAGCTTCAACGGACAGGAGAAGCCTCCTTGTTTAAGGATAGCTCCGTGAAGTCTTTCCTGCGGGGTTTCAACAACCTACACCCCCCAGTCCGCTCCCCGACCCCGGGTTGGGACCTCGACCTGGTGCTAGCTCGACTCGCACAAGAGCCTTTTGAACCGATGGCATCGATTGACCTTCGACTTCTGTCATGGAAGGTGGCCTTTCTTGTTGCTATCACCTCGGCCCGTAGGCCTTCGGAACTTGCTGCGTGTGGATGAGCCATATTTTGTGGTCCACGAGGACAGAGCAGTCCTCCGTACGGACGTGACATTCCTTCCCAAAGTTGTGTCCCCTTTCCATGTGAATGAAGACATTGTCCTTCCCTCGTTGTGTCAGTCTCCCTCTACCCCGAGGGAAAAAAGACTTCATATGCTCGATGTGCGGAGGGCTTTACTCTATTATAGGGACAGAACTGCTCAGTCTCGAAGGACTCAGAGACTGTTCGTGGCATATGCCCAGGAGAAAGTGGGCCTACCGATCACGGCGCAACGCTTGTCCCATTGGATCACCTCGACAATTGAGCTTTGTTACCAGCTTGCTCGACAGCAACCCCCGTCGGTTGTCCGGGCTCGGTCAACCAGGGCTATGGCGGCATCGACAGCCTTCCTTAAAGGGATTCCCCTGGACGCTATTTGCAAAGCGGCCATTTGGAAGAATCCTCAGACATTTGTCTCGCATTATAGACTGAATACCAGGTGTACACCTGATATGGCCTTTGGGAGGGCAATTTTGGGATCGTGTCCGCCCTAAAACTTTGCAAAGTTTTCTTGTAGTTGATCGGTACCGAGAGTTTCTTCGGTACCGTATATTGTTGTGAATGTTATTACCATGTTTTTACTTGAATTCAACTGTTTACCGGTGCTGGTGAATGTAATTGCACCTTTACACTTGATGCCTTACTGCCTGAGGCACAGGCAACCTTGCACTATAGCCTAATGGGGCTCATCACGGGTAGTATTTGTGTCGATTTCGACGCCTTTTGCCTTGCAAATGTGTTTTGCACTTGTTAACAAAACTGTTTTGTGTAACTACTTCATGTGCCCTCATTGCAATGAGTGTCTTCAGCAATCACCATGTGGTTTATTTCAAGGTTCATGAGGTAATTTTTAATTGTTTAAGAATGCCCTCATTTATTGAGTGTCTTTCACTGTTGATTGGTCACCCTCACGTGACCGGGAGGATCACGTACTCCCATAAGTTTATGCACTGTGCCCTTCTTCGGAAGTGATTACAATCTCTTGTTTGGTAACTGTTTGCACTTAATAAAATTGTTTGGCCCTTGACTTGAATAGTCGGTTTGCATTCTTCCCGCCTCCAGGACCTGAGCTTGCTAGTCTCCACAAGTGTGCATTCGCAGAGATCACGAAGAAAAATGGTAGGTTACATACCTGTGACCATCTTTCTTCGAGTGGTGCTCTGCGAATTCACACTAACCCGCCCAGCCTCCCCTCTGAGCAAACCTCCAATTTCTTGCTACCGTAGCGGCTTAGGAATTGGATCGGTGTGCGCGGGGCGCCCTTTTATCCCCTGCCGGGGCTGGGCGGGGTTACCGCCAAAAATTGAAAAGTTTTAAAATGTAGAAGTTTCCGTTGGAGCCCGCGCAGGCGCAGTCACTCCACAAGTGTGAATTCGCAGAGCACCACTCGAAGAAAGATGGTCACAGGTATGTAACCTACCATTATTTATTTATTTATTTTTTTTCTATATTTCTACCCTGCTCTGTCTTACCCTAGAGGCGACTCAGAATGGCTTCCAGTTTTGGCAATTATTCAATGCCACATTATAACATAAAACATACAAATGCAAAACACATTGAACTTTAAAATCAAAATAAAACATATAAATACAATTTAAAAACTGTTGAAACATAGCACCTAATCCCACAATCATTGTCCAAGCTTCTTTGTTTACATTGATTCCATAGATGTATATTGCACTGTGGTTATGCTACTCCCTGAATTCCTGGTTCCACAGTCAGGTCTTGAGTTCCTTTCTGAAGACTGGGAGAGAGGAGGCTGATCTGATATCGCTGGGTAGGGAGTCCCATAATGAAGGGGCCACCACTGAGAAGGCCCCGTCTCTCGTCCCCACCAGTGATGCCTGTGAAGGATGCAGGACTGAGAGCTTAATGCCTGAGCTGGTTCATAGGGAGAGGTGAGTGGGCCAGAACCATTTAGGGCAGTGGTTCTCAACCTGGGGTCCCCAGAAGTTTTTGGCCTACAACTCCCAGAAATCCCAGCCAGTTTACCAGCTGTTAGGATTTCTGGGAGTTGAAGGCCAAAAACATCTGGGGATCCCAGGTTGAGAACCACTGATTTAGGGCTTTATAGGTTAAACCCAGCACTTTGAATTGTGCTCGTAGCAAACTGGCAGCAGTGGAGCTGACATAACAGTGGGGGGGGGGGGGGTGTAAGCTCCTGTACTCTGCTCCAGTGAGCAATCTGGCTGCCACCCGTTGCACTATTTGAAGCTTCCAAACAGTCTTCAAAGGCAGCCCCACATAGAGCACATTGCAGTAGTCTATTTGAGATGTAATAACAGTGTGGACTATGTTAAAAACAGCCTGGCAATTATTCCTACCATTAATGCTTGGAGGAAACTGATGCTTTATATTATGATTTTTGATTTTTTTTATTTTTTCTATAAAATATTTCTGTTATATTTTGTTGTATATGTATAACGTTAACCACTTATCATGTTATAGGTTAGACATATGACTGTGTCATAATTTCCTGTTGATATTTTATGATCTTGGAAGAATCACAGAACTGAAAGAGACAAAGGCCATCCATTTGACCCCTGCCATGCAGAAACACACAATCAAAACACTCCCAATAGATGGCCATCCAGACTTCATTTAAAAACCTCCAAAGAGGTAGAACCCACTACATTCCAAGGTAGTGCATTCCTCTGTTAAGCAGCTCTTACCACCAGGTAGTTTCTAATCTTTAGGTAACTTTTAATGTAGTTTAAACCCATTGTTTTGTGTCCTAATTCCTGGAGCAGAATAAAAAAATTGCTCCATGCTCAGTACTGCATCCCTTCAAATTTTAAAACACAGCTATCGTCACTTCTTAAGGCTCTCTGCTACACTCTATAAACACCCAGCTCCTTAATACATCTTCACATTGCATGGTTCTCAAATATATTGCCAATGTGGTTGCTCCTCTCCAGGCATATTCCAGTTTGTCAGTATCATAGTTGCAAATATTTCTTAAAGCCTCCTTAAAATCTGTGATGCTGGCAAGCCAAACACTGTACAATAATGTCAACTGCCTCCTCTCATCAGGGCCATGGTCAGAAAAAAATTTCAGGAGGGGTTTAAATTGGGGGGGGGGGTGAAAATTTGGGGGGGGGGGGTTGAAATCTTCCTCCTAGCTCACGCTGACGCAAAGAGCACAGCAGGGGGCAGAGCAGCCTTCAATAGCGTGCAGCTCCGCCCCTGTCAACCACCTCCACCAAGCCTGGCCTCCTTAATGAGAGCATTCAACACTCCCCCCCCCCCCCAACTTGGTTGCTTCACTACATCAGCTATTGCTGCAAGTAATGACAGTGTGAATAAATTGTCAATATTTGCTTGAGATAGTGCTTGCAGTTCTGGAGGGACTCTTAATTTTTTGCATCTCATACACTTAGCATGGGGATTTGGTTAACCAGTTAAAATTCATGAGTAAACCACTTTTTTTAACCTGAAAATTTGGGGGGGGGGGGGGGTTGAACCCCTAACCCCCCCACCCCCCCCCCCCCCCCCGGCTACAGGCCTGCCTCCCACCCACAAGTACAAGTTCAAGAAGTAGAATCAGGGACTTAACTGTCATTTGCTAGGGAGAAGCAGAGGGTCACATTGTTCTGCACACGCCATTCTGCAGTACAATAGATAAAGGTAAAGGGGCCCCTGGTCTGCAGCATAATAGTACACCATATTTCAGGAGAACTTACTGGCTTTTAAGATGGATTTCAGATTGTTTTGTTATAAGGAGATCTAAAACTCTTCCAGACAGGCCTATAACCCATGACCTGTCACAGGTTTACCTGAGTTGTCCAAATGACATCTCAAGTAAACGTGAATTAATCTGGGGTATACTGGTATTTTCCAGTTTACCCCAGATTAATTAAATACCTGGAAAGAGCTGAACTGTAATGTATGCTCAAGTCCCTCCACCAAAAGCTCCCGGCGCATCAAAGAGATGCATCAAAATGACACTTTAGAGAACTGGGGGGGGGGGGGGGGATCCCAGTTCCAGGATTTAGCCATGTCTGGAAAGGTCCCCAAATCCCTTCTCTACTTTAAATGTCATTCTGTGTTTGATGCACAGAATGACATTTAAAGTCATGGAACATACGTGCAGTAGTGTAGCTATGGATCTGATGGAGGGTCTTGGCACAGTTTTCAGCTTTTCATATTTTATACCTGAAAAACTTTTTGAGTCTTATTGTAAAAAGGTGTCTAAACATTTTAATGAATAATACCAACAAAAGAATGTTGATGTGATCAAATGTGATTGCTACAGAATTTAATTTGTACACTGTTTAAGCAAAACAGCTGTTTAATACATCACAGAAAGCACACCTTGAAATGCACCATAGAAAACCTAATCTTGTAATGATTTGTTTGTATGATTGCATGACAATTATTTTTCATGTGCTAGTTGATCAATTAACAAAAGCTCATGTGAAAAAAACATTGTTTAAAGCATCGCAATAAATAAACAAGATGCCATCATATATACAACAATATCAACACTGCTTTGTGCAAGGTAATACTTTATGAGTCCTCTGAACTTTGCAAAATCAGATTTGAACTGGGGGAGAGGGAAAGGTTGAAACAAAAAGAGACAAAAGCCTTGAAATTGCAATAAAGATTGATTGGGGTCCAATTCTAGAAATAATTCCAAATGTATTCCTACTGAAACATGTATCTAAATGTCAAGGTAGATTCAGAGGAGCAGAACCTGCCCACACTCCCCAAATAAACATACAGCCTCATCATATGGGCCTATTGTACACTGGTTCCTCTCCCCTTTTGCCACAGAGCCCATTACACAATGTACATCTACTTCAGGCAGGACACCCTGGCGAAAGTGGAGAGGTATGCCACCACCATGGCAACACAGGTAGCTTTCTCTGTTGAATTTGCTACAATGGAGGAAAGCTGGCCAGCAGGCACTTCCCACATGGGATGGGGCCAGCAGCAACTTTGGCAATGTGGGGTGATGGGTTCTAAACCGCTCCCCCGCTGGGACCCCACAGCGAATCCATATACTAACTTAATAAGGTCTTGAAAGGAACCAGACAGATAAGAGAAGCTCATCTCAAGATATGTGTCAGCTTGTGTCCTAAAGATGGTTGTCAGCTTGTGTGCTGAAAAACAACAAAATGAGAAATGGACTGGTGACATAATATTCTTGTGTATGTTATGCATAAATGCATGGTATTGTGTGTGTGCTTTTCTGGTTCTTAAGAATGTTCCTTAGATTCAATCATGCTACAAACAGCATATGAATGTTTGTATGCAATTTATCCTAATATATGCAGTTTACCAGCAATTTTCATAATATAATGCAATTTGAATGTTATTTCCACCATTATTTGAATTTGTTGTATGAACATTTCCAAATATATGCAGTGAAAGAGGCTTGAGTTTAATTCAAATTCCACCCTCGAACTAAGTAAATATATACAGGTGTCTTTCCTTCTTTCTTTCTTTCTTTCTTTCTTTCTTTCTTTCTTTAAGAGTGAATGGAACGAAGATCCATTTTTGCTAATCCCTTATGCAGTGCGATTTATCTTTCTCTGTACCAGTTTTAAGGTTTCTGGTATTTAGTTGAAACCAATGTATTGCATAGATTGTGGAGTGTATGTGAGTGTGGAATCTCCAAGGAAGAGCACCATGGGGGTTTTTCAACTTTGCTGGGTTGGAACCATTTCAGATTTTGAGGTGTTGAGAGGCTCTGGTGCCCATTGTTCTAATAAGGTGAATGTCAATGATGTCAACACAACATGTTGAGGAAATGTCACATCTGTCTACAATTGGCTACCTCTGAATAATAGAATCCCAGCTGGAAACCTGGAAAACAGATGTTGCTTTCCATGAAACAAGGGTCAAGTAGTCTTGGGACTAACTATGATTGCATTACTTTTTCTAAGAAAATATCATTAGGTATTTTTTGACAAAGCAGTAATTATTTTAGCAGCTTTCCTCCCTAGCTTTATGATGACTGTTTTTTTTTTAAAATAATAATAATAATAATAATAATAATAATAATAATGCCCATTTCTTAAAATTAGTCACAATTACAATTATAAAATTATGAAGTAGCCCAATTATTATTATTATTTAAATGAAAGATGCGTGATTTGATTAACTTCAAGATCAGGTCGGGACTTTGTAGATGAACAAAGTATCTTAAGAATGGAGCTTCAGTCAGAAAGAAATGCAAAGCAGTATGCCTACAGAACATGGCAGCAACCAACAGAGCAGGAGAGCTGCCAAAACAAAGACAGACAGTGAAACACCCTTGACTGCATTCAGGAAGCAAACAATAATGTAATAATGTTAACGCCAGGGCATGAATCCAGTGGTGTCACCATACTTGCACAAAAGTCCATTGTACTAAAGGAAATTAATTCTGGTGCTAACACAAGGACTAAAACCCAACACAGTTTCCCATTGTCTCTTGACCTACCAGTTGAGTAGCCTTGCAAATTTAAATATTTTATATTTTTATAAAATGTTCACCCCACTCTTGGAATTGGTCACACAAATCATATAGAAACAGCTACAATTTTTAAATGAATTGTTACATCTGTTTTGATGGGTGTGGAAAGCTATATTTACTACTACTTTAGTTATCTTGTAGTGGAATATTTTAGAAAAAAGTTGTATTGTTGTAGAAAACTTTTAATTGCTTTAAGGAAGCTCTTGTAAGCTTCCAAGTAATTTTAGAATTCCCCACAACACATTTTAAGGATGAAATCTATGTTTTATATTCACTTCATCTTTGATGAATAGAGGATTGAATGGAATGATCTTATGTCCCTATGGAATAGGCCAAAGCTTAGCCTGATCATTAGCTTAGAACTGAGGAAATGAAAGAGTGCAAAGCAAAGTATGGTATATCATCACATTTCAACTCAGTACCTGAGCTGGATTAAGACATGCTGAGGACTTAAATAATAAACTCCAAAATGCAGGGGGGGGGGGGGATTGAATGCTTCCCAAAATTAGACTGGGAGATCAAGTCCTGTTTGCCAAAATTATCTGCCAAAATTGGGCTATCAAGTTTCCTATATAACTACAGTGGAACTATCAGCTCTCACCTGGAATTACACAGCCCAAGGACAAAAATTATCAGTGTCTTGGTTTTTAGTCCTGTTTCTGGGCTTATTTGGTGCACTGATTCAAAAATTGCAACATCAGCTCTAATTTCTTAGATAAAATATTCCATTTTTAATGGGCAATCAGAGTGAAGAGTGGCATCACAAACTAGACGTGATGGGGGAAAGCTGGTGCCATTTTTGGAATCAGCAGGCCAAATATACCCAGAACAAGGTCTAACATATGAGGCACTGAAATGTGTGTTGGCCAGTTAGAAATGAGTAAATATGGAAAAATATTAAGTCAATGGTTATTCTTTAGTCCTACAAAGCATAGCAAAAGCTTGAACTAAAACTACACTGGACACATGGCGGGGAATAAATTACAATGAACACATGGAGGGGACTTCCTACTGGTTCTATATGATATATGTTATGCTTCTAAATGTTTAAGAATATTTCATCAATGATGGATGAGGAAAGTAATTTGCCCTCCCCTGCAAGTACCAGCAAGAAGGCAACATTAATAATAACCTGCCTGCCATTGCTGAGCCTCCTGCATTGAAAACATTCCCCACATTAAACTATGACAATGTGTGTGGATAAAAGTATGTATTTCTTATGAGATCCCAAGTTGAAGCTACGTAGCTTGTATGTAATTCCAACACTACTTTTGTTTACTTCTTCTATATTGCCAGCATTAGTTTGCCTATTAGGGCAATTGCTCATCCTATCAGTTGTCCTAAGCTCAACATGGTGTCTGACCCTCCTGCGAGCTCCATCACCAAAGCTCTGGCACCGTAGAAACCAGACTTTAACCTGGGAGCAAACTGAAACAGAGTGTGAGAAGAGACAGGAAGAAACAAGGTTTGTTGGAGACAAGAGACTCCCCAATGAATGTGGAGCATGGCTGATTTCCAGGCTTTCCCCCCTTTCACTCCCTCATCTCCAAATGCCATTCTTTTTGAAAAATAGCTAGAAGCTGGAAGCATTTTAATGAAAAAAGAAACACAACAGTCATTTCTGTCTCTCCTTTTACTTTCAATTTGTTTTTCTACTTGTCTTACTTACAGCCCAGACATGAAAAATCGAGTTAACCCTTGCCTTACTTTTTATACTATCCTAGACTAAGTTACATTATGTTCTTCTCACTTTATATTGTTTATTAAAAAGCTAAATAGTGTGTTGTTGCAGCCACATTTCATTAACATTCTGGAGTTTTTTTCCACTCAACTTGTTTTTGCCACTTCCGACTTCACTTTCTTTTTAAAACATTGAAAATATGTATTAATTTTTTTATCTCTCTGTATGTTGTATATTATTGTTGGTTCTGTAGTTTCTTTGCATTGCAATTGCCTTTTGCAAAATTATTTTCAGATAGCATCGAATCATTCTAAGATAGTGAGATTGCCATTGGTCAAAAAGGATTATGGTAGTGGGGATTCTGTCTAGAAATTTAGTCTAAAGGGCGGACTTGACTGATGAGAAACATTTGACTGCACTTGTACAGCAAGGAACTAAACAGGTATATTTAAGCCAAACTAGCAGTTCCAGTATGCATATTCAGGGACTGGCATGCACCTTCTTCTCTTTAGTGTCAGGAGCTGTTTAAAGCCCCAAGTTTCTTTCTTTAAAAAAACACTGAAGCTTGTGTGTTTGCTTAGCTTTGCCAAGATGTGATATGTAGAGTAGGGAGGTTGTATGCTATAAAGCAGCCTACCCTAACACATTGTCCTCTAGGTGAATGTTAGGCTGCAACACACTCAATAAGCATGGTGAATGGTCACATTTGAGATAAAGGTAAGCAATGATACCCTTTATTTCTCATTTCCCAACAAGACTATCAGTATTGTGTGGCTGCTGAGTATACTAAGTTTTTGCAGGTATGTTGGTGGTAAGAGGATTGCAGAGCGGGGACTTCTGCAAAACTGTTCCCATATTTATGAAGATATTTCTGGATTATTCCTTTACATCCTTTCTTGGTTCTATTTCTGTCTACACTCACGGTTTGTGATTACTATTTAAAGGAAGTGATTGGGATAAATGTGGATTGAAACAAGTCCAAAGGGGAGTAATAACTTTTTTCTAAGTCCTTGACTTCATTTACTTCAAGGGCTGATGCAGTGAAAATCTGACGGGGACCTAGAGAGGAACATACTCATTATATATTATTTAGTTGCATTTTCAACAATCTGAATAAACATTGCTGATGGAAGTGAATGAAGTCATGCACTCTGGGAAATGGTATATGAGAAGTTCACACAGTGCTTTAGCGTCTGTGTGACATGTAGAATTACTTTGACCTGTTCTTGCAACTGTGGAAGCCCTCATACTACCCCTTAATGACATCTTGTCACTTATGAAAAACTTGGCCACTGCCAGTTTTTATGCCCTTGTCTAGCTAATGATTTTAGTCTTCTTTGTCAGCTTGCAGCTTTCTGTGATACTTTATCATACACCATATAAACACCATTCATATTTCATAGCCAAATCATGCAAAATTACTCTAATGCATATTGAACATTTTGGCACTTTGGCACATGGTAAATGGGCTCATAAAGCAAACAGATTTCAAATGTTAATTGACTGGACTATGAGGTGAAACCCATGAATTGATGAGGACAATGGTTTCCTTATTGGTCCAACTATAAAGCATGCCTACATAATAATGCTAATTTGCACCTGTTTCTTGATGTCATTACACCATGCAATTCTGCACAATTTTCTTTGTTGTTATTTTTAGTCTCCTTGTTGTTTTATTTTCATTATCTGCATGCCACCTCTTTCTCACTGAGTGCTTCTAAAACATGCTTTCATCTAAGCTCCTAGTCCCATTTGAAGATATTAGTATCATGCATATTGATGAATAATAATGTAATGACGGATGAGAAAAATACACAATGGGGTTGCTGATTTCGGGGGGGGGGGGGGGATGAGGGTTTTCCCTTCTGAACAATAGGATGCTTGATCAAATCTTTCACAGAAAGATGGAGATGGAATTACAAAGGATGAGTTCCTAATTAAGATACAGACAATGGGTTCTGCATTAGAAACAGCTGCAAGGGAATAGGGCTTGCCTTATTATTACATGTTAATGCACCAAGCCTGTATATGGAAATCCATGCCTTTAATTTCACAGTGTAAGCCAGGTGCACTCACATCTGTGTACTAAATTTTTCAATTGCAAGGACATGAGAAGAATACTCTTTGTAAGCATACAATTTCATTTAGAGA
Source organism: Anolis sagrei (assembly GCF_037176765.1). Lineage (NCBI taxonomy): Eukaryota > Metazoa > Chordata > Lepidosauria > Squamata > Anolidae > Anolis > Anolis sagrei. The sequence goes on from NC_090023.1 coordinate 232,182,480, forward strand.
GGTATTTTATCTACTGCTAATTCAATTATACTTTAAAAGTACTGGACAAATTTATATACCGATGTGCTGCATTATGCTTAGTTATTTGCCGCATGAGTCAATTTAAAAACAAATTTGAATTAAGACAGTGATTACACACATTATTGAAAATAATGGTATGTTCTCTCTCTGAATAAAATATGTACTTGACAATATTTGTGTCACAATAATAACCTAAAAGCAATAAAAATATAATGCCAGAGGTGTTGAGAATGTTGGCATGTAATTATCTGAGTGGATAAGGTCATAGGACTATCAGATGGGGGAATTTAGCATTCACCCTATCTAGTGGATATGTGTGGGGCTCTAGTGGAGCCCCACACTGGCCAACACACAATTTTGTGTGACTTCTGACTGAGGCCCCACTCCCAACCAGGGTGAAACCGTCAGTGGATGCATTCCCCCAACATGGGAGGCTTCCCATGTCATCAACTCCAATGGAGCCAGAATGGGGCCTCGATGGGAGAGCAGTGCTTTCCCTATGTGATGGAGAAAGCATCGTTGAGAGGGAGCTGTGGATTTGCCCCATTGCTCCTCTTCTTTCTTGGTGAAGCCAGACAAAGCAGGATGTTTTGCCTCAAACCCAAACCCGGAACCAAAAGCAGGATGCTTTGCCTGGCTTTTGTGAGGAGGCCCATACAAATAACCATGACATCACGACTTTTCCATCTTTGCATTGTTCCATTTAGCCCTTACTCAGGGCTTAAGTGAAATGAACTATCACAACCAGGCATGTAGCTGGTTGTAGTGGGGGGGGGGGGGGGGTGGTTGAGGGGCTTCATCCCCCCCCCAAAATTCTCAGGGTGGTCCGTGAGAAAGTCTTACTATACTTTATTTATAGTAATGTACTGTAATGTTTATTCATATCATGATCTGATCACCATGCTCAATATATCCCATATGCATGGGGCTACTGGGATAATGATACAAAAGGTTTGCTACAGTAGATCCTCAGCCCCCCCCCCTCCCTGAATCAGCACCCCCCGAATCAAAATCCTGGCTATGGGCCTGGTCACAACTATGTTTATTTCAATTATGGGAAAAGACAAATAGGGTCCAATCTGGAATTTTCTTACTGTTTCATTTAACTGCTTTTACTTGTCATGAAGGGGAAACAAACTTACTGCCTATGATTTTTTGCATTTAACACTTTAAGTGCTTAGCTTCTGTGAGTTTTGCTAAACTGAAGCCACCATCATTTTTCCTCTGATAACTTATATTTAACACCTGAAGAAATGTGGTCCAAGTCATGCTGTGAACAGCTGAATCAATGGAATTTGGCCAGTTCAAAGGTTCAAGGAATACATTTGCTTGGTCATTTGTAAAAAAAAAATAACATAACTTTTTTTGTAATAAAAATAATGAGAGGAAAGCAATATTTATGTTTGCATTAGTATGCTGAATATTGCTTTGCACATTTGGGACCAATCCACAGAACGTATTTTAAAAAAATACATGAATAATGGTTTTATGGTTATTTTTGCATGTTAACCTTGTTAGAAATATTTTTAAGGCTTGGAAGTGCTACCATTCAAACTTTCCTTGCATTGAAATCCTAAGTGAAATTATAACCATCAACCAAGATAATGCTGGAGATCTGGCTTGTTTAGCCCCCCCCCCCCCATTTTGTGTGTGTGTGTGTGTTTGGAGGGGAAGAGAGCATCTGGTGGTTTAGCAAGGGTGCGGTTTTAACAGTGTCTGGGTATTGTCCCGGTTGGAAAACAACTGCCCTCCCTGGTGTGATTAAGTGGTATTGGTGAGCAGCGGGCTGTACAATTCCTGATCCAGGACCCATGCATGGTGGCCAATCTCGTTTCTCATTTGTAATCAATAAACAAGTTGTGGCCTTTTGTTATCCCAACATTGAAAGTTTGTTATTCTTGGGTTCTGTGGTGGGAGGTAGGTAATTTCCCATGCCAATGCAAAGTTTTAATCTATTAATTTTTTCAAGAACTTATGATGTCAGTGCTTTTGGTTTGTTTCAGGTTTAGAAAACAAACTTATGAAACTTTTTTTGGACCTAAACTTAATTTTTAGACTTAGGTTGACATCCCAAACAATATCTGTATAAATTTAGGCTTAATAACATTTGTGTGTGTTTTTTTTATTCTTCAACATAGCAAAGTTTGGGTTTCATTTTACATCATTTGAAATTTATTTATTTATTTATTTTTTAAAAATAAGCATTTTCTTTCTTTTGTTTTAGACTTCTTATCATCAGCATCACCCCAGGCCAGGTAAATTTTCTGATGAAGACATAAAATCAGGCTAATTTTAAATTTTAAGTAGTGTTATACTCATAGTTGATCATCAATAATATTATTTTGTCATTGTTATGCTCCTTGCCCCTGAAGGTATGAAATGGATTGTGATGAAGCAATAGCTACCTGTGAATTAGGTCAGACTGGCAGAGAGTGACACATTCACACTTCGAGCTTAAACTGCAAAATCTGTGTTTAATAGCATCAGCTGGAAATGCACACATAGCTAGAGTTTCCCACAATAAACATAAAAGTAGTGCCTTGATGTTTTCCTCATTACTGTTTTTGTGTTTATTGCAGGAAAACCTCCCTATTAAAATGCAGGTGTGCCATTCTTGGGGATTTAAACCTAGATTATCCCTAACCAGGTCATCATGTTGGCTTGCGAAAATCCAAACTGAATGACTTTATAAACTGGCTTTGTTGCACTTCAATGTGCAAAAGATGTAAATCTGATATTTTACATTTATACCTATGAGGAAACTTAATTCTGTATTGAGTCCAATGTGTAGGAAAATCAGGATATGTAGCCTGACATTTAATGTCAGTCCTGACATTACAAACTCAGACATCATTGTAATTCTATACTACGTAAATTTCAGAAGCAGAATGTGTTACAGAAATTTTAGTTTGTTAATAGTTAATACTGAGAAGTGACAATATTATTGTTATCTGAAATCTGAAATTGTTTTCATGAGACGTTTACTGTTGGAATTTGGCAATCTTATAACACAATAAAGTTGCTTCAGTAACTAAGAAAGCTGTTACAGATCTGGTGGTTCACAGTTAATACTGACAACTAATATAGGGGACAGAAAACATAAAAGGGTTAGAATAAGGTAGTTGACCAGCCCTGAGTCATTAATGCAGATCAAAGGGCAAGTAAGCAGCTCTATATTTTTTGTAGATCCCATTAAGCAAATACCTTAGTAGAAGGAAAAATTCAGGAATAACTGTAGCACTTCTGCCAGTTATAAATCAATATTAAAGAAGTCAAATATGAAATTGTGAAACTGTGAATATTCTAAAATATTGGAGATGCAAAAACACTCAGCATTTAAAGAGCTATAAGACATTATCAGATAAATCCAATATTCCACTACAGTCAGTTCCCGAATTACAAACGTGATTTACAAATGAGTCATATTAAGAACAGGGTTGAGACAACAGGAAGTGAGAGAAATCTACTCCTAGGAAGGGAAATTCACTCCTGAAAGAGTTATCATGGGGAAAAGGTGTCTCCACTCAAGATTTCTCTATCGCCAATCCTTGCATCCACAACGAGCCATTTTTTTTTCAAAGTCAAATAATGACAGAGACAGAACTTGAGATGAAATCTTCTAAACAGGGGCAAAGACAGCAAAATGAACATCACAAGGGTGTTAACCTTTTCTTATTCTACCCAAACCATATAGATAGATAGAAAAGGAGGGTGGGAGAGAGGGAGGGAGGGAGAGAGAGAGAGAGAGAGAGATTTGACTGGAGTTATACTTAAAATTGGACCTGTTCCAACTTGGAAACAAATTTAAGAACAAATCTACAGAGCAAATATTTTTGGTAACTTATGGACTCCCTATACTGTTACACTATTATTGATGGAAGATAGATACTGGGCTGAACACCTTTGATACCACCGCTCTCTTCAATGATGCCATTACAATGATTCAGCAATTCATGGTCTCACAATCATACTTCTGCATACACTTGTAGCCCTATCTTCCCATATACCGCCTTTCCCAGCCAATCGGTGACTCAAGGTGGTTTCCAACAAAACAATACACATAATATCATAAAACAGATTAAAACATTAATACAGTATAAAACAATGAGCAGTAAAAACAACATCGTTAGCATCTCATTATCAAGCATTGTCCAGTTCCATCGTCATTCAATTTCCTATGTCGGTTACTCTGCATTTGTGAATGCTTGCTCAAACAACCATGTTTTAACTTGCCTGTGGAGGGAGCTGATCTGATCTCCCTAGGGAGGGCGTTCCATAGCTGAGGGGCCACCACTGAGAAGGCCCTGTCTCTCATCCTCGCCAGATGTACTTGTGATGAACCACTGTTCTTTTTTTATTTTAGTGCAAATTTGTTATTCTAGCTTTGAAAAACAAAAAAAAAGGTCCCATCAAATGATATGTATTATGAGAAATTTCCCAATGTCATACTTGGATGACCTTTATGCGAAGAAGTAAAAGTGATATCTCTGGCTGTCGGGCCCCATGGGCAAGAGTTTATGGATAGGGGCATTGCTAGTCTCAGTAAGTTCAGAAAATTGAACAAATGTGCATTACACAAAAAACTCTAACTACAATGCCAACTCTACTGCTAACCATCAGTAAATTGGTATTCCAACGCACCCCAAAATACTTAATAACTGATTCAATGATATCATTGTTAGGGAAAACTACCCTAAATATACAAGAGAGAATTCAAAAACAAATAGGATACAAAAGTTGAGCACCAGCTATAAAGAATTAAGAGCTTAAGCAGGCAAAGATGCAGAATCCAATCTTTTAAAAAATCACAAAAGGTTTATTTATAATAATAAGAAACAACTGCATTTCTTAATAATCAAGAACTGGGTCTGAGCTACTCTAACACCCATTTCTTCTAAGGTTTCAAAGAGGGGGAAAACACAAATCACAATATCTCTCCTGACACAAGCAGAGAGAGATCTCAAAGCACACAGCACATACTCTCCATACTAAAGTATAAGAAAGCAGAAGTCAGATTCAAAAAAGGCTTGCTATAGAAAAGTATACATTTTAAACAACCAATAAGAATGAGACCAGAAAGAGAGAGGAGAGAAGAAATTAGATACATTTTAACTGTCGTACAGGAGACATGGGGAAAGGGAGACCATTAGTCTATACTAAGCTAACAAAGCTATTTTTCATTGAGGACTTTAGACTTGGTTGAATTCCAATAATCATTATCTTGGTGCATAATGGTTAATGTATTTTCAAGGTAAACAAATATCAAACATATAGAAAGGGAAGCCTCCAGACACAATGCAATTATGTCTAACCACTAACTTGGGTGGCTTTACAAGTGTATACATAATGTGTATTGTGTAAGAATGCCAATGGCTTATTTTCATTATGATTGATTATATATTCTATCCTAGCATTTTATATAGGAGCCCCCAGTGGCACAGCAGGTTAAACCCTTTTGCCGGCAGGACTGAAGACCAACAGGTTGCAGGTTAGAATCCGGGGAGAGCACGGATGAGCTCCCTTTGTCAGCTTCAGCTCCCCATGCGGGGACATGAGAGAAGCCTCCCACAAGGATGATAAAATATCAAAACATCCAGGTGTCCCCTGGGCAATATCCTTGCAGACGACCAATTTTCTCACACCAGAAGTGACTTGCAGTTTCTCAATTTCCTCCTGACATTAAAAAAAAGCATTTTATATCAACAACTGAAGAATTTGAGTGTGTGGCTGCTTGTCCCATAAGCATCTACTTGGCTACTCTTTGAACATAATGGTGAGCTATATAAACCATTAGTTTAATCCAGCACATCTCTTGACATGTTCTTCAAGAGCAGTGGTTCTCAACCTGTGGGTCCCCAGGTGTTTTGGCCTATAACTCCCAGAATTCCCAGCCAGTCTACCAGCTGTTGGGATTTCTGGGAGTTGAAGGCCAAAATATATGGGGACCCAAAGGTTGAGAACCACTGTTCTAGAATTTGCCAGTATAGCTGTAGGCAACAGTATTGTCCTTGTCATAAGCAGCTGTTGTGTAATTTGCTCTTTCCCTGCATTAACTAAAGGTTACATAAATATTTGCTTAACCTAAGCTTCATCCCAAAGAAAAGTGTTGTTCACGATTTTAAACTTTGTGATCAAATTGCAATAGCTTATCCACTGCCTTTCTCTGGCTATGAAAGAGAACATTGGAATGTTCATTCCCATCAGGGAGAGAAAACACCTGGCAAGTGCTGGATAAATGGAAACTGAGACCAATTTTCCCCAACCATTTCATTTATCCTTCTGTATTTATTGGCTCACTGTCCTGTCAGGTATGACATCCCAAGGATGTCTGTGTCAACAAACGTGGTCTAACGTCATATGCTAGGTGACACTGCTATAAGCCAGAAAATGTGGAAACAACAGATGAAGAAAAAACAAGAATTCCTTCTTCTTTCTAAATGAGATCACACTCCATAAACAGCTGCTTAATGTGGATGTGTCTCTCATGGGAGGGAAAGTTAGTCTGGTTATATAAATAAGAAAATATGTGGAAAGACAACTAAATAAAGCTGACAGGCAGTTGCTTTTTCCAGAGGGAGAGGGAGTGAGCGAGGGAGGGAGGGATTGAGAGAGAGAGAAAGATCTTGATATTAAAGTTTTCTTAAATAGTTCTATGTTGGAAACCCTGATACAAATCATAAATTTGTCAGAAATATTAAATGAAATAAAAACTGGGGGTGGTATGTGCTCCTCCGAATTCTTTTTTTTCTTTCCTGCGTACAAATTAAGGATTTTGTTAACCATTACGTGGGCCTTTCCAGACAAGCCCATAACACAGGACCTGTCACGGTTTACCTCAGATATCCAAATGATCCCTCAGGTGAACCCAAATTAATCCTGAGCAAACTAAGCCACTCCCCAGAGAGTATGGTTCCAGACCTTTTTCTATTTCGGTCCCTCATCTGCAGACTCACATGAGCTTGGCAGTATCTTTCTTGAGTTGGTGTCCAGAAAAGGACACAATATACCAGGTGAGGTCTATTTCTATTTGTTGTATTTCTCAGAAATAGCTTACTCCCAGTCTTGAGACTCATATCAGATTTAACATATTATGGGGTTTATTGTGTTAAGAGTTCAAGTTCATATTCTCTACATTAGCATAGAGATTTCTAAGACCATTGGTTATCCCCTCATGCTGATCATGGGTCATCCCCCCCACTCCATTGTTGGGTTCTTCTAGTATTTTCACACATCCATCTATAATATTTAGGCTATTATCTCCAAGACTTGATGAATACCTGTCTAATAATACTGCATCCCTCCCCCATTAGCTGCCCTATTGATCAGATATATGAAATGATTGGCAAAAATATTCCTGCCAACCACTGTGAGCTGCAATTGATCACTTGTCAGAAATAAATCTTCATGATACTGCAGGGGATAGTACGAGAAGCCAAATCTTTCCTGGTAGCACCATTTCAGAGCCAGTTCTTCACCTCTCTATTTTTCTCTCCCTTCCTGGGCTGTGACCTTCAACTGGAAAGAAAGACAAGATGACCACCGGTTCATCAAGGTCCTTGAGTTTCCAACCCAGAACAACATAATCCCTTGTGACAGATTGAGAGCTATGCCTTTAGTGTCATTAATTCCCAGATGGATCAAAATGAAGTTATAGAGGTCATTCGACTTGATACGTTTTGTCAATTTCTCTTTCATATTATGGATTTCTGTCCCAAGGAGACGTCACACTCAGGCCTACTAACCATTACTTCTGTTGGCTTCAGCACTACTACCACCACATGTCTCCTTTTAGGATTTGCATGTGTTGAATCTTCTATAATCACAGAATGGTCCCAACTGTGTCACATTACAGAAATTTCTGTAATGTTCTCTCCTGTCTTTGAGAACAGATTGTCTTCTCCTGTAGCTACACAGGCCACAAGTTGCTAAATCTTCGTTCAACAGGGCAACCCGCTTGCACTTAATGCAAGTATAGCTACTCACACCCTTCAGTTAGAATACAAATATATCAAAACTGTTGCAGGTGACTACAGCTGCTCCCTCACTATCCATATCCAATAGTCTTGAGTAGGTGCTGAAACAGAACTTTGGATCTCTATCTCAAAACTTGCCCATTGAACACCTACACAAAATGCCTGTTGTCCTTGCTCCTGCTTAACTTACTCATGTGACTCTGTGTGCTGAAAGGCATGCATTTTAGGTTCTCAGAGACTGAGCTTGAAGAATTGAAAAAGCAGTCATGTAAAGTTGTTGGCTTTTAGCTCTAGTCAGTGACTGTGAAGACATCATGTCCCTTTGGACCATGTGCTCAGACAAAAATCACAAACAAACAAATAATTACGCTATACAAGCCTTCAAATAAAACAGTACAGGATGACCCTGAAAACACAGTTCACATTCTGCTCTCTGCTCTGAGACTGAGCTCAAAAGACTGAGGCTGAATCTACACTGCCATATAATCCAGATTTTCAAATAAAATAATCCAGATTATCTGCTTTGAACTGGAACAGTTAATCTGGATTTTATATGGCAGTGTAGAAGGGACCTGAGGCAGTATATAGAGGTAGTGATTGCTAGCTACAATCTCAAGGAAATAGTGAGTCATTTGAAGCCCCAACTTGGTTTAGACCATCTGCCCAGAGAGAGCACACGGTCAAAACCAAAGACAACCTATCACAAAAGCCTTCTGCAGCTTTCTTTGGGGAATGGAGTCATTCCTATCTAGGAAAATGTCACACAAAGGCTTTCAGCTTGGGATATGAGTGCCCCTCTGAAAGAATAACAAAAGAATATTTTTTGCATTCACTGTTTATGTTTCTTTTCTTTTTTTGTTGTTACTGTGAATACTTGTTGTGCAGCCTGATTTATTTTTTTCTTTCAATATATTTCCCTTATCATACAACTGACAAATGTTTTCTGCAGCTAGGGTGGTATAATAGAGCATCTGTTTCTATATGAGGTAAGTGCCAGATAGCCTTCTGCACAGTCAATGTATGCTGCTAGCAAGTTCATTATTTCAGTATTTGCCAAAGGAAAGGTTTGCATAACAAGCAGTGAAACACAAGGAGACAGAACAAACCTATTAAAGATTCTAACATGTTTTACCATTCACAATATGAGTGTTTCTTTTGTGGGTGAATTTCATTCCATTTTTAAGGGGGGAAATGATAACTGTAAATATGTGGCTTTTAAGGCATAGCTTAAAGACAGTTGCCCTATTCAGTCTAAATCCTTGATTATTTTTGAACAGGTATATTTGACTAGTGAGGTGGCAAGCAGCTAATGACTTGTAACAAAATGATAGTTACCATCTAGGAAACTCACAGCTGCTGTCACCTTGAATGTCATGGCCCCTGGGCATCCACTAGTCAAAGAAGATGCAAACTCCAATTTTCTATAGAAAAGGATAAAGTGGCTGTCACTTGTATTAAGGTAAAATTTCAGGAGGACATAACACACATTACAGAGAGAACTGGATCAAGGTTTTAGCAATGTCTAAAACATTTCCCATAAATATATACTTGCATTTCAGTTTCAAACAAAACGGGAGCAGTCCTAAACACACTTAGTAGTGTGTAAATGTCTCTGAAATCAGTAGGACTTGTTTCTAAGTAAACACAGGTAGGGATGAAAATAGTTTCCGATTGGTTAGCTCTAAAGGTTTACCTGTCAATATGAACTATGTGAATTTGATTAAAAACAATGTTAACAATAAATGTAAATGTTTTGCATTTTTCTTCTTGGAATTCTCCTCCTTTTAGAAAATTAGTAAATAAGGGAGGCATGGTCGTTTGTTCATTAATGTGATATGTAACAGGAATACTTATTGACGACTAGCAATTTTACTTACATCCATTTGCACATTTTTGGTATACATTTTTACTGTGGTATATGTAGAAGAAAAAAACATACAATCTTCGAAATTCAACAATCGAGATACACATATTATTACCCCAGGCCCACCACCTCCCCTTTCTCACCCATGAACCAGCACACATGACTTCCAACACCAAGCCATGTGGAACTAGTATCTAACAAAACTCTACACTTATCATTACATTAATAAATTTCTCATGCCCATATTTCAAAATCTATTTTTATCTTCTTTTTTAAAAATTCCCAAATACAAGCCCCCATTGCCTAACAATTTCTTCATTGTTTCTTCTCCTTAAGCTTTTGGAGAGCTTGGTCATTTGGATATACTGGACTCAAGTAATTTTTCCCCCAATCCTTAATGAGTAGTTCCCCCCCCCCCCCCACCATTTCCAAGACATTTCTATTGTAATTCTCTCAGCCACAAAACTATTTGGCAAATTTGTACATAATCTTTACTGTTCTCTCTTGAAACAAGCTCAAAAGACATATTTTGCACACTTCTGTACCATTACTTGAATGGGGGCTGGAAGAGATGCCATACTGACACCATCTTTACCTGAATTAGAATGATAGCAAGTTAGAAAATGTCTAATAAGTGGTAATTTTGAGGCAAGAGAGGTGGGATGTAAATATGTTTCAGAAGCTCCAGCCGTTTTCTGCTAGTGGGGTCTGCTTTCTCATATAGCCATTTATTGGCTGATGTCATCCGTGATGCTTTCATCAAACTCAAAGCTTCCATATGCATCCACCAGACTAACCCAGTGGTCATGCCTGAGCTTGGGGGAAAAATGAAAAGATTAGATATTTAAAGTCATAGGTACAGACTTTGTCGTTTTTTTTTAAATAATATTTTTTTGTGAATGTACAGCTGCCTGTGCAATGTTTTTTAACTAGTTTATAAATAAATCAATTATTTTACAGTTAATCAAATAACATAACCATTGTGCATGTTAAAACTACACAGGTTGAGTTTTTCCTAATCATTGCCATGGATGCTTCAGATACAGCTGGCATGTGAACAGATTGTTTATTGAGCAACAGCAAGTGTGTTTTCCTACTGGATTGACTGACAGCTTGGAGAAACTCCAGCTGAACTTGGCAGTATGTGGACAGCAAACACTCTAGATCTCAGGCAGTTATTAAGAGTTTTCAATGGTACTTCAACCTAGAGTATTTAAGAGCTTCAAGGTGTTTTTGTTGGGTCCGCTTTGAAGCTCCAAGATAAGGATAAATCTATTTCTAAGTATTGTCATGGTTCAACCTTCTTTCATAGAGAAGTCAGGGGTGGGGGTGGGAGAGAATCCCATGACAGGTATTTGCAGGGGAGTATGACATTGGCACCACACCACAGAGCAAAACTCTCGATCTTTTTTTGTGCTTCACTCTCCATCTTATCATTATACTCCCCAGTTCTTTTCACATGCTTTTTATTATGCCTGTGTGATGATATTCAGGTTTCTTTTTAAAAATCCTGTTTTACTTATTACTACTCTAAGAATAATAGTCGTTTGTCAAAAAAGCAGCCTGTTTGGGTTTAATATTTAACATTTTAGTAAATATAAAATAAAATAATGACTGTTTTTGGACCATGAGATATTTTTATCCAAATACAAGATAAGGAAGCCATGTTTGAGTTGTTATTGTTTCTCTCTCTCTCTCTCTCTCTCTAAAAAAAAGCTTGATAAACCTTTTAGCATTATTTTGTCTGCCTTTTTTATTTCCCCATGCTTATTTCTTATTTCTGTTTTACATCAGCAATGTGATTTTCTTAAAGAATTATAGTAGTTTGCAAAATGTATAAATTAGGATATAGGCAATCAACATTTTTGTACATAATGTTCACTAATATGTACTGTGCACACTTTCCTTATATGTATGCACCTTTGAATAGCTATTTTGTGATTAAAGAACTACGCCCCCAAAAAATTATTGATATTAAATATTAAACAATAATTGCACTTCAGTTTGAATATTGGTTTGAAAAAATTGAATTGGGAAAAGTGCATTAAAATACACACAAATAGATTTCTATTTGATAAAAAAATTAATTTAAACCATTAATGTTTATGATAAGGCACTATATTTACTAAGATCTAATGGTGTAGATTGTTTCCCACATTTGAATACTTGCCAGGAAGGGAAGGAAAGAGATTATATCAACTTATTTCAGCTAGTAATCAACTAAAAGAACCATAATGAATTAACTATTATATTAAATGCCCCCTCAGTAATTATATTAAAAATTATACAAAGGCAATATATAAATTGAAAATTCCAGTTCATTCAAGAATTGGAAGAAATGAAACTTTAATTAGCAGAGTGTTTCTCTATGAATCCCTATGCTCTTTTTAAGTTGACATGGAAAATACCCTCATACTTAAGACATCATCATTTTATTTAAAAAGGTAACATACACAAAGGTAACATGCACTCTAGTTAACAATTCTATACATTACCTTGACTATTTTAGCCACAATCCTAGATTAACTACTTAGGAAAATATATTCAAGTATGACACCTGTGGCTTAGTGGGTCTGCTTTACTAAATATAGGTCCTAAGTTTGAATAGAATATCAATGCAACATTGCCCTCCTCACCAACAGATGTTCAACAGAAGTTGATGATTACTGGAACTGAAGAGTGATACTTCTTTCATCACTAGTAGCTTTTGATGATCCCATCTTCCATTCTCTCAAAACTACAATCCTGCACACACATTACAGGCAGTCCCCATGTTATGAATAAGATAACATAGGAAAGGGTTAACACCCCTGTGGTGTTTGATTTGCTATCTGTGCCCCAGTTCAGAAGATTTCAGCTCACTTTTGGTCCCTGTTACAATTGCATTTTAAGAAATTTGGCTTTTTGTAGAAATAAAGATCAGGGGTTTGTGTGTGTGTGTGTGTGAGGAGCAACTTGAGAAACTGCAAGTCGCTTCTGGTGTGAGATAAAGATCGGTGATAAAGGTTCAGTGAAGACATCTTTTGCACAGCAGCAAATTTTACCCAGTGCCCAAAGTCCAAATGCAAAAAGACTCACAGACCAGAGTAAAAATGAACAGAAAAATCTTTACTCTTAATAGCAGAGATGAAACATAAACTTGCACACAAGAATCAAACAATGCAAGAAACTTACATTGTTTTGTAAGTAACACAAAATAAGACATCATCTTAAATCAAATGAGAGAGCAAAAAAAAAAAAAACCTTGAGTAAATAGCTATTTCACCTTAGCCTCCTTCAGAGTATGACCCTTGCCAATTACCGTCCTGTTTCTAATCTGCCATTCTTAGCTAAGGTGATAGAGTGGGCTGTACTGGGACAATTGCAACAATTCTTGGATGACACAGCTGGCCTGGAGCCTTTCCAGTCATGTTTACGCTTGGGCCATGGGACGGAGACAGTTATGGTTGCCATTACGGATGAACTCAGTCGCCAGTCTGACAACGGTGGATCTGTGCTACTGGTACTTCTCGACCTTACCGCAGCATTTGACACTTTCGACTATGATCTAATGATTCACCGTCTTGCCATGTCTGGAGTTCGTGGTCAGGCCCTTAATTGGTTGAACTCATTTCTCTGGAACTGGAATCAACATGTGGCGTACATGGATCAAGTATCGATAGATTCCCCCCTCCTATGTGGGGTCCCCCAAGGTGCAATTCTCTCTCCTCTTCTCTTCAACATCTACATTAGACCCCTTGCTAGCTTGGTCCGGAGTTTCGGCCTGGACTGCTACCAATATGCAGATGATACCCCACTCCTTCTGCGCCTGGAGCCTGGAGCAACGTCAATTCCAGACACTTTCTTGAAGGATGGGACATGTTTAGAATTTGCATGTTGTATATATGTTACGATTATATTGCATTTGGAGAGTGAAGAATGAGTGACTTGATTATAAGGATTGGTCAGATTCTAATTATTATTTTTTGTTTTGTAAATTGAGAGAAGTCTGAATTGATTTATAGTTAGTTGGAATTTGTAGTAGTTATAGAGTATAGGAATAATTTAGTGATAAAGGTATGTTTACTTAATGTGTTTATGTTAAATTGAATAAATGCAATAAAAAAAGAAAAAAAATCCAGATAATTTCACCCTATGTCTGGAAGCTCTGTCGAACTGGCTACGTGCTAGCAGACTGAAGGTGAACCCGGCGAAGACTGAGATTCTCTGGCATGGCTGCTCGGCAGGTCTGACTCATCCGTTACCCACCTTCGATGGTGCCGCCCTATCTCCATTGACCATTGTTAAGAGCTTAGGTGTCGTCTTGGATTCGCAGCTGACAATGGAAGCTCAGGTCGCTGCTGCCAGCAAATAGAGCCAGATCAGCAGAGGGGAGGAGTTTAGCTGCCCCAGGATTGGCTAGGACAGATGGGAGGAGCTGAAGCTGTCAGTGTAAAAGGGAGGCAGGCAGCTTCAGACAGAGAGAGAAGTGATTTAACATCAGACAAAGAGAGAAGGGATTTTAAGGGTCTAAGAGCAGAGAAGGGAATAGGATTTCAAGCTGAGGGAAGAGGGTAGTTTGAGAGTGAGTGGAAGATTTCCTGAGGGAGAGTGTTGGAAAGGCAGGTGTGGCTATAGAATGGCCAGGAGAGCCAAATAGCCGCCTGTGAACTGGTATGAGAGGCAAACACACTAGTTGTTATACACTCTAAAGGTTCTAGTGGGATCTAGATACATTGAGGGAAATTGCTCACGTCGAGGAACAGATACCCAGTTGAGAAGTTCAGCAAGCTTGTTAAGTCTTAGTGACTGTTTAAGAAGATTGTGCTGTGCTGACCAAATATGTTTTCGTAATTCAAAGAAGAATCCAGTTGTTTGTTCTAATATATGTAAATAAACTTTATTCTAGTTCAACTTTACATGAAGTCCTCACATGATTCATTCTCTCAAGTCGGTTCCAGTAAATGTCTAGCATCTTTTCACCTCTGACACTTTAGGGGGAGTTACAGGAAGGGCTGGGGCACATCAAGTTTTACCTCACATAACTTCAAGTTATATTCTCAAAAGCTATTTGAGTGGTGGCAGTAATCCCTTAACAAACACATAGAGCTTTGTGACAGGTGTCCAGTTGGAGTCTAAGAAGACAAAGTCCTCTACTCTGTTCCTTCAAATTGGTACTAACGGCCGATCGGTCCCTTAGTTCTTTATAGCTTCTAACTGAGTACCGTGGGCTGTATAAGATGTTAGTTCTGACCTTTACAATTCTAACCATCGGAGGTCGCAACGACCAGCACAATGCGCCTTACTCTATGTACCGGGTCCTAGAGAAGTGCACTTGGAAAGTAACAGACGCAGGGCTTTTTCTATTTCTGCCCCTGCCTTATGGAATTCCTTGCCACCCTGTTTGAGAGCCATGTATGACTTAGGGCCTTTTACCCTAGCACTTAAGACCTGGCTTTTTACTAGAGCATTCAATCTCTGTTAATTTTTAATTACTGTATGTATGTATTTTATCTTTTACAATTTAACTTGTAAATCCTCTAGAGCATTTTCGGATGGAGGGTGATTAATAAGTAATTAAATATGATGATGATGATACTTTATTTATACCCCGCTACCATCTCCCCAAGGGACTTGGTGTGGCTTACATGAGGCCGAGCCCAAAATACAACAATACAAGCAATAACAACAATACAAGCAATTTAAAACAACAAAACAATATAACAACAACATAAGCATTATCAAATAGGACAACACACTTTAAAATCTATGGGTAGGCCAAATGTAATTAAAATTAAAAATAATGCTGGACATGGGCGAAAAAAAGTGATAGTGATGATGAGAGTAGCTTCTTCATGCTGCTCCCCAGAACAAAGCCTTTGAGCATAGATCTCCTCAGACAAAAAGCTCTCCACCATCCACACCCACCAACACTGTGTTCTAAAAAAAACCCATTGGGTGTGGTCCAAGTTTGCTGGTTGACCCACATTCCCAGCTGTACATAATAATTAATACCATAAGGTTTTTCTTCAACACACACACCACACACACACACACACAAGGTCCTGCATGGACTTACTGCAACATCTTTTCCCCATGATAACTCTTTCAGAAGTGAATTCCCCTTCTGAGGGGTAGATTTATCTTGCTTCCTGTTGTCTCACACTCATTCTTAACTGAGTTGTTCGTAAGTCAGTTGTTTGTAACTTGGGGACTGCATCTGTGTGTGTAAATTTCCCTTCTTTGGTGTAGATTTCTCTCACATCCTGTTGTCTCACCCCCATTTGTAACCACAAGTCAATTGTAAGTCGGATGTTTGTAACTGAGACTACCTGTAGTGTAAGTTAAGGTGCATATACACTGTAGAATTAATGCAGTTTGACACCACTTGAATTGCCCTGGATTGATATTATGGCCAAAGAGTGTTGGTGCCTAACCAAATCACAAATCTTGGAATTCCATAGCATTGAGCCATGGCAGTTCACCATATTAATTCTACAATGTAGATGTATCCTAAGTCCCACTTAATTTAGCATGTATTATTTCTAATAGCAGCACTTTTTAAAAGTATCTTTTAAGGGTAAACAGAGATTGAACCATGTTCTCATCTAGATCATAAGGGGGAAAATCCTAAGGAAGCTACTACATCATCTGAAGTCATTGCAAAACTTCAGAAATAGCATCCATCAGCATCTAGCTTTCATTCCATCAACATTCTTGCTTAAGTAATTAACAAATACTCTCTTTCTCTCTGTACAATTATGTACTTACACTTATATGGCAGATTTTGTTGAGTGTGCAGCAATATATCTTCATAAAATACTCTCTGATTACATGATACCACTCAGTAATGGCAGAAGGAAATTGTTGGTTGGAACTGGAGGCATTCTTTTATTACCTTAACTTAAAGGAAGAAAGTCACACAATACATTTTGAATAATACACCCAAGGTGGGGGTGGGGGTGGGGGAGACTTTGATTTCAGTTTCTCTGGTTTGAAGAATTTAGAATGCTTTAAATTCACTTGCATATGAAATCCCTTATAAATATTGTAATATATCAGTTGTGTGCCTCATTATATGATTGCTGTCCCAATATATGGTACATGTTTAATTTGCTTTAATATAGATTGTAGTGATGCAGAACTTTGGTATCATTGAGCCCTCCTTTTTACTGCCAAGCATCAATAAGTTGGTACCAAAATGTTCTGCAAAATATAATGATATCTGCAATAAACCGAACTACTACTACTAAGGACGATAGTTATGGCAAGGCAAGGCCATGAGGGACAGGAGCCACATACACATACACACAAGGCAGGACAATGGGATGCTACCACTGTATATTTTTCTTTGCTGCCACCAAATATTTAATAAGATTTCTTTTGCTATCACCTTTTATTGATTCATAGGCAACCTCCTTCAATAGAAGCCACACAAACTCTTCAGGTGAAATAAAACAATAATACGTTGTTTATTTTGTTCTTGAACAGTAAAGATGTGTAGTGGTTTTAATAAATTGTCAGGCTTTACTTTACAGAGAATGGTCTTATAACTTGACTTTCTTAAAAGCAATGCTCCACACACAGGAATACAAACAGGTTATTTTGAACCTTTTGAATCCTCTTTCCACACCAGCCCTCTAACACTATAGAGGCCTACTAAATTCCTTCTTCCTTCTTCCTGAAGGCTTTAACAATTTTCTTCAAAGAGGTATATTTTAACAACAGTTCCCAAAACCCTTCCTTCCCCTTCAAAACTCCCAACTAACTCTTTAAACATCAACAGTTATGACAGTTATGCCTTAGCTCCTTCCTTTCCCTCTGGCTCCACCCATCTCCAGTTGCTAAACAACTTCCTCCAATTTCATCAGCCAATCAGATTGCACTTCCAGCTATGAAACTGCCTGATCGCTCTCCCCCCCCCCCTCCCCCTGGGCTCTCCTTAACTTTTCCAAGCCATGCCTGTCTACTGCCTTTACACCAACTCTGTAAGGTAGGCCAATCCATTACAATGACCATACATACAATACCAATGTGTATAGCAGGAAGCCAATATATGACAAATTTCAGTCATAAAATCAATGGAGAACTTTAATAAAAATTGGAGATGAGATATTTTCTCTTTCCCCTGCCTTTTCTTCTTCTTTTTGGGGGACTCAGAATAACTTTTAACATTAGAACATTAGTAGGCCTTTCTTGATTGCTGTTATCAAACAACATATTTCTGTAATGGGGATTAGTTTCCAAAGATTGATAAAGTTTATTTTTAACAATGACTTCCATAACTCCCTTTCAAGGGGCCAGTGATTATGCTGGCTGGAAAATTCTGGGAGCTGTAATACAAAAAACAATACTTTTCCAAGTCCTGGAACCTTTTGCACTACACAATTATAGTGCTATGATTCAACTTTAATTGTCATGAGTTCATCCTTTGAAACCCTAGGATTTTCAGTTTAAAGAGGAGCATTAGAATTATCAGCCAGAGACCAATAGTATGTCACCAAACTATAAAGCCCACGATTCCATAGAATGGAATAGCAATGAAAGTTCTAAATTGTGTTGTGTGTGAAAGGGCCTCCTATCAGTGTTTCATATTACATAGGTAGTCCCCATGAGTATAAAAGTATCTCCATATGAAGATTTTACAACTGAATTTGAGAGAAAGGGGCAGAACAAAGCAGGACGGGGGGGGGGGGGGGGGACAGTTCTTGATAGAGCCTCCACAAGTACTTTGCACTCTTTTTTCTCAATTCACATAATAACTGAAGAAGACTACTGGCTCTGTAAATGCAGATTTTAAAATGTCCTATTTCAGTAGGACAATAAGAAAGTTTTGAATCAGTAGTATCAAGATTAATTGACATAATAACGTGTGGGCAATGATAATAATTTGCGATGGTTGATTATTGCAATAAATTAATAGATGGCATTAATCTAAGCATGGAAAAACCTTTATGATACTTCTGCCCCAAATAAAAATCAAAGCATTTATGTGGGAGGGGAGCTAGCAATGTCATGAATTTGTTGTATTCAACAGAAAAGTGTTCACGTATTGAGGGGAGAAATAGATTTACTATCATCTTGGTGGCACAGATTATAAGATATTCTATAATCTGTGCCACCAAGATGATAGTAAATCTATTTCTTTAAGTCAATCAATGACACCTCCTTAATAAGCAGGAAGCAAATGCAACAATTTTTTTTTCAACCAGATCTTAGAAAGTAGATAGGTTGGTAAAATCATACAGCTGAGATACCTTATATGTAAGAGTTTCAGTATATTCAACTCTGTGATTTGAAGGGAAGCATTTTATGTTCACAGTAAACTACATAGCTATATTGTACTGAAAGACAGAGCAGTGCCACTTGGGTGCAGTGTGCCATCATATCCTGTTTAATTACATTGTCATACCTATAGTAAGGGCCCCTCGGTGGCGCAGTGGGTTAAACCACTGAACCGCTAAACTTGTTGAACAAAAGGTTGCACGTTCAAATCTGGGGAGCAGCGGAAGCTTACGCTGTCAGCCCCAGCTTCTGCCAACCTAGCAGCTCGAAAACATACAAATATGAGTAGATCAATAGGTACCGCTCCGGCGGGAAGGTAACAGCGCTCCATGCAGTCATGCTGGCCACATGACCTTGGAGGAGTCTATGGACAACACTGGCTCTTCAGCTTAGAAATGGAGATGAGCACCACACCCCAGAGTCAGACACGACTGGACTTAATGTCAGGGGAATCCTTTACCTTTCACCTTTACCTATAGTTAAGTCAGGGAGAAAATAAATATGAACACATGCACAAAATCCCATTTTAAAACTTTGTTTAATATCATTGTATTTTGTTTCAAGACTAAATACTGTGTTTCTTTATTTAAAAGGGAAAGGAAACGTTTTTTTCTGCCCTATAATCCAGTTTCAGAATATGGATTAACTGTATTGACCTGGATTATAGGGCAGTGTAGACTGACACAATACAGTTCAATGCAGTTAATCTGTGCAATTTTAACAGTTAAGCTGTCCAGTTAAGATGTGTAATTTTCATTCTGCTGCCTCATCACTGGTAACACAATGGGAGCCCTTGTAAAAATAGTTATCAGCAAACGCTAGTAGTTCTGTACCTAATGGGCCACTGCTGATATTTCCTGGACAGTGTGAAATCTAGGCTGTAAAAGGTTGCGACTGTTTTTTAAAAAAATCATCCATAACATTATTTCCCAATCTACCTTTTCCTTCACTTCAGAGTTACAGCCAAAGGGAATAATTTATACTTATATTCATCCATCCACAATTTTATGAAAACTTTAGGCAACAGGCACTGTCTTCAGCTTTGCTCGGTGCATCATGTTTTAGGATAGAATCCTCTGACAACTATTAATGATAATCTTCCAAGGCTCTTAAATAGGTAGCTTAAAAACCCCAAGTAATTTGGAGATGGACTTACAAATATATTTGGATTTGAAGTGACAGAGAAAGGTCCTCTGGCTCAATTAGCAATAAATCACAACTTTTAAAAAAATCCATGAGTTCTTGAAAATGAACAAAGCAGCAAATTTGTCTCCACATATCAACATGTAATTTAATTCAAACATACCTTCAGAGCAGGTTTCTTCCCTTGAGCATGAATGAGATGTAATTTATCAACTTTCCCAATCTCAGCTACCTCTAGAATTTTTCAGAAAAAAAATCTTAGGAAACAAATGACACTATCAAGTTATGCCTCAATTGTCAAGAGCTGTTTGGCGGTTGTACTCCAAAAAATCTAGAGGGCAAATATGGGGGAAGAGGAGGAGGATAGAAGCAGCAACAACAACTACAGCAACACCTGTCCTCAAAATTTTATTTGCCTTTCCCTCACCACAATTACTCTCAATGAATGTCCTAGCATAGATGATTTAATGCAAATACAAGTAAATCATAATGTAAAACATTAGACAAAACTTCTCTCTCTCTCTCTCTCTCTAGATATATAGATATATAACATTTTCAGTATATTTTTAATTTACAAAAATCTAACACTAGAAAAGAATATAGGAAACTTGATGTTTGTGGGTAGAGACAACTCCACCTTGTGTTCTCAATAACGTTGACAGATACTTTCCATCAATTGTTGTTCAACCTGAGTCCTTTGTCAGTTCAATGTACTTTATTCAATTTAGGGAGCCAGCTGTTGGTATTTTTAAATTTTCCAGATAAATGGTTAATGGTTCTCTATCTTTTTAAAAAAGTATTTACATCCTGATTCTGTAGCTGTCTGGACAGCTTGTCCATTTTTGAGAGTTTGAAGAGCTTCATTTTCCATTCTTCCACTGTTTGCATTGTCTGTTGTCTACAATACTTAGCAAATAATATCCTGGCTGCTGATACCAAGTATTGTAAAATTCTCTCATATTCCTTAGGAGATGTGAGAGCTACCTCATGTATTCTAGATCCTTGCTCTTCCTGGCTGATCACACGGGCCAGAAGGGGACTAGCAGAGTGGATGAAGGTGGTAGTCAGTGCCTCTTTGGAACAATGCAAAGTTTCAATTTGTCTAAAGGAGGCAGTTATGAGACCTACATTTTATGTCATCTCTGAGCCCCTCTATAATGCACAACTATCAGCCAGTGTCCAATCTTCCCTTTCTAAGATAGGTTTTGGAGTGTATGATAGCCTCCCAACTCCAGGGATTTCTGGATGAAATGGATTATTTAGATCCATTTCAATCTGTACCTTGATGAGGAACCATAACTCTTTGGCTATAATGTCTGAGATTCCATAGTGGTGAGCCATGCTGCTGAAATATCTGAACACCTATTTCATTTCTCCTACTGCCATTTTTGTTTCTAAAATGTGTATTGCGTTTTCTCTTCCCAAACTGCTATTAACTGATGCTAAGCTTCCAAAGCATTAATAGAGCTTTAAGGAATGAGGCCTTATTGCACTGTGTGATATTTACCAAGTCAACAGTTTTGTTCAGGCAACTGTATCCATAATAAGGAATCGTGAAAAAAGGTTTTGTTTTTGTGTTTGTTTTTGCCAATTTCAGTTAATAAAATGCATGTGTAATTCTGTCAATTTATTTTTCTGCTCTCATCAAAATACAATGGATCTTTCTGCATAATTCTGCCAATTAGGATACAGACCTGCAAAATGTTATTGCAAAATGTAAATAACAGGATTTAGATAAGTTCCTTTTTAAGGTTATAATTTCAAAAATGACCCCAGAAATAGCCATAGTGATACTTTTTGATCACTTATTGGGGGAGGAGGCGTAATCCCCCCCTAAAAGTAACTTTTCCAGTTTCCTGTAAAATGTATAATGATGCATTTTAATATATGTGGTAATATTCCTAATGTATATTTGCAAGATCATAGTACAAGCACTGGGAATTTTCTGACCATGAAGTCATATAAGTTTGTCCTCTTTCCACTTGTTTAAAATAAATTTACATTTCATCACTTTCTGCTTCTGCACCTGAACATGTAGCCTTGAAATGCAAACATGGACAAATTGATATTTAATGATGGGAGTTCAAAAACCAGCACATTGTAATATTGCATAAAAATGTTTTGGGAACAATCTGGGATTCTTTTCTTTCTCTTCTATTTGCTCCCAGGAGAGCACTCAGATTTATATAATGCATGAATGCAAAGATTTGTGGTGGGAATACTTTACATCTAAAAAGGCTGTCCCTCTGGGATTTGTAGCACTGTTTTAGATTTCTGTTTCCTGCTTCAGATTTCTGTTTCAGTTTCCTGATGTTTCACCATCACACCAAATGATTTTTCAGAACAGCTCTGGTAAAGTACTTTCCAGCATTATGTATTGTCCATTTTATATACCTGGATTGGATTACATTCAACTGTATTGGCAAATTAATTACAAAGTAAGGTCTTGTCATGGCAAAAACACATGCATATAAAATGGAACAAGTCACCAGTATGTTGTAAATATGATTTGCTGCTTTAAAAATCTGTTTTTATATTAAAACAGGGCACATTTTTTTCCTTCTTGCTAGGAAAACATCTGCATATCATCGTCATACTAACTTACCAAAATCATGGACAGTATGTATGAATAAAGGTGAATATAGTCTCCTTTCCGGAGAGTGTCCTTTGTGGAAAGAAAAAGTGGAGTATAAATAAATACCACCAGCAGCATCACAAAAATATATTATACTTGTCACAGAATATATACATATTTTGAAAGATTCATAATGCACTGAATATTTTTATTCTTCCGATAACAAGTATTTTACTACTACTCTTTTAAACATGTTAATAGACTGCTATTCATAGATGTATTTCCAGTAATATTGCTTGCCTTTGTGTATTCCTACTGTCATTGTCAATTCAAGGCAACCAAAGCAAAGTGGCATGGATCAACTACACTACTACATAGTCTAAATATCATAAGTTCTTATTTTAAGAGTTGGAGAATAACTCCCAGAGTTCCTCAGTCAACATAAACATGTCAGGTGAAGGATTCTAGAGAGCTGTAATCCAAACGTCAACTTTTTTCATAGTCCAATTAGAATATTTGACCGATGTATGAAAGCTACATGTAGTCAAACACAAAGAGCTCTAGAATATTGGATTTCATTGGTGTCGTTTTATGACCTCTGCTACTATACTCATTTTGTTCCCTCTCTGATTTAATCTATCAATAACTTTGAATATCTTCAGGACAACTGGTATTGTAATATTGTGATACTATAATAAATAAACTGAAGTCCAGGCAGGAAGAATGGATGATTACCCATAGAGTTTTAATATAGCCTGCAAATTAATTTCTTCCTTGTTCCAGTTACTCCTGATTTTGTATGAATTGCACGGCTTATAAAATTTCTTCAGTCTTATGAGCAATTTATATATCATATAAGACATTTCGTGTTTGTGCTGTCATGTCCATGTTTGAGTAACTCACTTAGTTAAATATGAAAATAATAAAATGGTATTTAATATTAATATCACAGAGAAGTTTGAGTCGATATAATCTCATTAATTCTTGATTGCCCTCCCATCTAAATGTTGATGCCAGACACTAGAGCTGAATGAAACAAAACTACAACTTTAACTTTAAGAATCTGCAATGAACCAGAAAGTGGGATGTGTGGGCACAAATTAGTATGTAAGAATTCAGTAAAGCTTAATCCTACATCCAGAGATTTCTGGGCTTGACACCCAAGATTTAAGAACTTTATTTTTCTACCCCGCCTTAAACCCTGCTATTCATCCTAGCCTGATCCCATGAAAAGATCAAAGATTTTATGGGTGGTACTGGTTGAGATTCTTACCTGGAATGAGCATTCATCTTCCCATAAACTAGTCAACAATGGTAGGTAAATGTGTTATTCTTTCACCTTGTGGTGCTGATTTTGATGTTTTTATCATCCCTGTGGGAGGCTTCTCTCATGTCCCCACATGAGAAGCTGGAGCTGATAGAGGGAGCTCATCTGCCTCTCCCAGGATTCGAACCTGCGACCTGTCGGCCTTCAGTCCAGCCAGCACAGGGGTTTAACCCACTGCACCACCGGGGGTGCTCCGGTTGATAAAAACATCAAAATAATCTGGGTGTCTCCTGGGCAACGTCCTTGCAGATGCCCAATTCTCTCACACCAGAAGCAACTTGCAGTTTCTCAAGTCGCTCCTGACACAACAAAACAACAACAACAACAACAACAACAACAAACAACCTTGTGGTGCTACTGAGCAGGGATGGAATCCTGACTATCTAGTTGGGCTGAACCTATTTTGATGCTGCTGAACATTTACCCTTACATTTCTGTCCTTTGTTGCCACCACAATGACTAGAGAACTAGAGAAAGCTCCTGGCTGTCTCTGGGTGTCATTGCCAATGTGAGCGAAGGTGCCTACATAGTTTGGATGAAGGAGAGGAAAAGGGGTGATTTTGATCAGAAATGAATTATGCTGTGTTTGCATTTTACATGTACATTTCAGTGCTTTCATTGCAATTTCAAACCTGAAATATTTTTAGTATATCACTAGTATATCACAATAAGGACATGACCATATGCAATAGGAGTATTAACCTTGAAATACTGTAGATATTGGGATTTTTAAAATCAGGATCTGTTTAGTTGGGTTACTGTGCAATATGGTATTTGAATTTTGCCTTTGGGTTGCACTGCTATATTTATTTCATTTCAATGTTTCTCTATTGTTTTAGCCATCAGATTATACTTGTGGACACCTCTGGGCAGCCTATGGCAAGGGAAGAGACTGAATACAAGTACAGTAAGTCTATTTTATTTAGCTAAGCTCTAATCAAATAGTTCCCACCCTCTTTTGTTGCTGTTGTTGTTGTTAACTTCCTCCTATTATTCAAAATCTAGTAGCATATTTTCATTGGAGCCACCAATATATGGTGAAAAGAATAAAACCAGTGAACTTAATATTATATACCATAAGGGCCTAGACTAATGATCTGTGACCAGCACATACTCAAAGTCCACTGAAGCTCATACTGCTATGTCCGGTTCACATGTACATTTCATCACTTAATTACTTAGCTCTTGATGACTGCCAGCTGAGAAGGTGAGTTGAATCCAAAATATTCACACTGGATAATCTACTGTACCTTATGAATGAATAGGTGTTGTGGATGCATAAGTGTATCTGAATAATATCCCAACCCATAGGAGTAGGCCAAGTGCAGCCTTTGGATTGCTGGATGTCCTCCAGATCCTCAATTTCCCCCTTTTCTACGTACTGTCCTTTTTCTGGCCCAAAAGGATACATAGTTTTGAAGTAACCAAGTCTCATTGAGTCCACTGGCAAGATGCTTGCCTTATGAATATAGGTTAAACATGGTCACCCAGTAGTTTTCCATAATTAAGCAGAAATTTAAACTCTCAGCACTCAAGCCACTACACCCACTTTGGCCCATAAATTATATTTATTTGCAGCATTTGTATATCGCCCTGAGTCCTGAAGGGGACTCAGGGCGGTTCAGTGTCGGCAACAATTCAATGTCATCAATAAAAAACCCAGTATAAAACATCAAAACAGCATAATATACTGTTATGCACAATTGTGAAGTTGTTCTTATGACAGTTCTACTACTAATGTTTATTAAAGTTAGATTTTCCTTTCTTTATGATAGATGTCAATGCTAACAATACAGTCTAAAACATCATACATCAAGAGAAAATTAAAAATGCATATAGGATAAAATACATAAAAGCCAATTCGCCAAGATAAAATCATGTCCAACTCAGTCCGCATATTGTAGTCGATAACTTTGGTTAATTACCGGTCTCAGCGATCATTCTGGGAATGCCTTGTTCCATACCCAGGATTTCACTAGCTTTCTGAAGGTCAGGAGGGAGGGGATAGATCTAATTTCATTCTGGAGAGAGTTCCATAGCCAGGGGGACACCACAGAAAGGGTTTGAAGTTCTTTCTAAAGGATGGAAGGGTGGGAGGCTGCCCTGATGAATACTGGCAAAGGGTTTCAAAGTTTAGGCATCACACTCATAAAGGAATCATCTGTAGGCATTTTTAGATGCAGCCTGTCCCTGAGCTGATTGGAGAGGAGTGTTGTGTTTCAGGGAATATTTTTTTCATATAATATGAATCACCTTGTGATATTAACTGTTAATCTCTCTCAGTGGTCAAGCTCATGTCGGCTTGTATATAACAGGCTTTTATAATAAATGGTTGCACAGTGTAATGATATTTGTTTACACAGGAATGTATGATCAGCAGAAAACTCATGAAAATAATACTCTTAATTAAAATTCTATTTAATCTCTTGTGCATTAAGAATAATTTTGTCATAATATATTTCACATTAATAAGTATGTTTGCTTTTTGGGATGCTAGTGAATTTTTGTTCTCTATTCAATTTATAATACGTATTTTGGGTTATTCTTTCGCAGTCTGTTGTTTGTTAATGGTTCATATAGCTCTTCTCATTGTAGTTCATCAAGACAGACACTGAATTTCTTAATTTGAAATACCAGCTCTCAACAAAGCAAAGCAAACAAAGGTTTCTAAGCTGTCTTTCCATATTTATGTCAGTGAAAGTTGTATAAATAATTTGTAAAGGTCTTGTCCAATTTTCACATTAAGTCAGTTTTTAACACATTGTTTACTGGTAGGAGAGTCCAAACTAATACATTTAATTTGGATATATAGTAGAATCTTGCTTATCCAACCTTAGCTCGTCTAATATTTTGTATTATCCAACGCAGTCTGCAGCCCACCTGGATCCACAGCTGTTTCAATACATTGCAATGTTTTGGTGCCAAATTCGTAAATACAGTAATTACCACATAATGTTACCATGTATTGAACTGCTTTTTGTGTCGATATGTTGTTAAACATGATGTTTTGGTGCTTAATTTGTATAATCATAATATAATTTAATAGGCATTTCCTTAAACCCTCCTTATTATTCAACATTTTTGCTTATCCAACTTTCTGCCAGCTCACTTATGCTAAGCAAGACTCCACTGTAGTAAAATTGAAGATTTATAGTTAATTTAGATTAACTTATTTTTTAATATTTAAGAATTATTGACAGAACAATATAGTTAATGTTTTAAAACATATTTAATTTTGACTGCTATTTAGTCCATCCTTTTAATTACCTAAATAGCTAGAATCATAGAGTTGGAAGAGACCACCTGGGTCATCTAGTCCAACTCCCTGCTATGCAGGAAAGCACAAAGTATCCCTGAGAGAAGGCCATCCAGCATCTGTTTAAAAACCTCCAAGGAAGGAACTTCCGAGGTAGAGAGTTCCACTGTTGAACAGCTCTTATGCTCAATATTTTCTTTCAGGTGGAATCATCTTTCCTGTAATTTGAACCCATTGTTCTCAGTCCTAGTTCCAAGGAAGCAGAAAACAAACCTTCTTTGGATGCAGCCCAAAATCTCATTGGTTTTTTTAAGCTGCAGAATCACATTGTTGGTTTATGTTCAACGTATTGCCTACTAAGACACCAAGACTTTTTTCATATGTACTTTTTTTTTAGCCAGGCACCACCCATTCTGTATCTTTGCATTTCATTTTTTCTGCCTAAGTGTAGTATCTTACATTTGTTCTTGTTGAAATTCATTTTGTTAGTTTTGGCCCAGTTCTCTAATCTGTTAAGGTCATTTTTATCCTGTCATCTGGGGTATTAGCTATCCCCTCCTAATTTGGTGTCATCTGCAAACTTGATAAGCATGCCCTCACAATCTTCATCTAAATAATTAATAAAGTTGTTGAACAATACTGGGCTCAGGACCAAACCCTGCAGCACTCCACTAGTCACTTCTTCTCGTCACTTCTTTCCAGGATGAAGAGGAACTATTAGTGAGCACTCTTTGGGTTCAGTTGCTTAACTAATTAAGGATCCACCTAACAGAAGCATTGCCTAGCCTACATTTGATTAGTTTGTTTGCCAGAAGTCCATGGGGAACCTGGTCAAATGCCTCACTGAAATCAAGATATGCCATATCCACTGCATTCCCTGCATCTACCAAGCTTGGAACTCAATAAAAAAGGAGATAATATTAGTTTGGCATGATTTGTTTTTGAGCAACCCATGTTGGTTTTTAATAATTACAGCATTCTTTTCTAAGTGATTGCAGACAGTCTCTTTAATGATCAGCTCCAGAATCTTTCCTGGTATTGATGTAAGGCAGACTGGATGGTAATTATTTGGATCCTATTTTTTTTCCTTCTTGAAGATAGGGACAACATTTTCCCTCATCCAGTCTACTGGGACTTCACCTGTTCTCCAAGAATTCTCAAAGATTATTGTCAAAAACATTATGCCAAATTCACGTTTAACAAATTTTGAATATTATATACCCCCCCCCTTTTTCTTTTTTTTTTTTTTTGCTTCTAGGAAGACTGTAATTTGAAACGACAATGCTTTGACTTAAAATGGAGCACTGCAACTTGGACAACAACCAAAAATAATTTGGACAATTACCAAAAAGAGACATCTACCATGATTTCCTGATAAGTTATGGTTCACTCCTTTCTTGCTTATGCCAAATCCCCCATTTGGAATTTTAACTTTGAACTCAACACTCCAATTTGGATGTCAACCAAAAATAGTCAATTTTCAGGAATGTGCCATAGTGTCCCAATGAGCTATGGCGACTACAGATATGCAAACACTCCTTTTTATTATTGTCAACTATTTCAAAATATAGTTATAAAACTTTCACTTAGAAACCACAGTATCTGGTAATGTTGATTTGTGATTGGCAAACTGGCATGTGTAAGGACCCTCACTTTATGGTCAATCCATACATAGCTGAACATATAGTGTCATAATATGAAGAAATCCTAATTTTACTGTTGATTACATCTTTTTATAAACTGAAATACATTGAAGTATTGTCAAGCTATAAATGTGAAAGGAAAACACTAGAATGTTAACAGGAATTGCACCACTTACTTCAATGTCCATAAACTCTTATTTATGTGAATTTGAAGTGCAGTCACCTCATAGAGAATACTGACTCATATATTCCAATTGTCCATTAATATGGTTTGCAAATGTTTGTGTGTGGATGTATGAAAAGTATGAATGTCAATAGTACAACAGTTGAATTCTTAACTGAAATCGACTAAAAGGTGATGTCAAGATTGAGAATTCATACCACTTAAGGTTAAACAGCAAAGTAGGAACATGTGAAATCTTGGTTCTGTTTGCTGTTGCCATCAGGCCATTGCTTAGAACAATGTATATTTTCAGATTAATTACATTGATCATGCAATTCTTTGTGTAGTTAACCTGAAAATATACACTAGAGTGAATCGCAAGAGTGAACCACAGGAGAAAGAAAATCCCAGATCTAGAGAGCAAACCTCAAAAATACCTCCCTGTGGTCTTCTTATGCACCTTGGTACTACCCTTACATGGTGGGATTGAATGCGCTTGTGAAGGGAGAAGCTACACAACTGATAACACTGCTGCTGGTAGGGTTTCCCACATCACTGGCTTTTGATAAAGATCAAGACTAAATGTGGCAAACAGAAAATGAGCAGCAGCTGCTCCAAGAGGAGACGGCTGGCAAGGCACTGAGACAATGAATTGACAACATAGGCCAGCAAACACAGAAAGAGTCTTTTTAATCCTTATAGCAACAGGGAATTCTGAGTCCAGTCCGAGTTCAATACAGGCAGCTCACCTTCAAAACAGTCCAAGGTCATACACAAACATTAGTCCAAGCACAGGAATAGGCAAAACACATTGTCCAAGTATTCAGTCTGAGATCAAAACACAGCTCACCAAAACTCCACATAGCATAATGCAGATCCATGAACCCAAATCACTGACAGAATAATGATCGCTTCCAGCAATGCTCTGTTCTCAGCATCCTTCCTTTATGCTGCATCTCCAACCACTCAACAGCTGGTCTTCCTTCTGTTGAGCCAATTGACCAGCACAGCTGGATCGAGTCTTCTGTCATCTGCAGCCAGGCAGAGTGTGTCAACTCCTGCACTTCCTCTTGAAGATCTTCATTTTGCTCTAGCTTACTTGCCTCCTTAGACACCTGCTCCTACATAGCAGTATCGTTCTCAAGCAGGTTCAATTGTTCCTCCCTCATAGTTTCTTCTTCAGCTATTGAAAGGCAAACCTCCCCTCCTCCTCCTCCTCCTCCTCCTGACCCATGATCCTAACTGGGGCACAGACATAGGATCATTAAGAGACAACAACAGTGATACCATAGCTAGCTCGAAAGGAGCGAGTACTGTGCAGAAGAATGGTAAACAACCCCAGAAGCACTTTATCTTGAAGACAATTCAAAATGAGATTATTTATTTATTTATTCCATTTATATACCTCTTTTCTCAGCCCTCAGGTGACTCAAAGCGGTTTACCATAGCAAAAATTCAATGCCTAAATATCATAAAACAATTAAAACAATTAAAATCATGGCATCAATATACAATCATTACAAAATCAATACAACACAACTCATAGCATCTCTTAGTTAAAATCAAGATCCAATCTTGTCATCCAGTCGTTCCATGTTCCAATATTTGTTACACTGCCTTTTCAAATGCCTGCTTGAACCAGGTCTTAACCTTCCTAGAAAATGCTAGCAAAGAAGGGGCCAATCTAATGCCTCAGGGAAAGGCGTTCTATAGCTGAGGGGCCACCACTGAGAAGGCCCTGTCTCTCATCCCCGCCAAACATATTTGTGGCACAGGTGGGATTGAGAGCAGGGCCTCCCCAGACGACCTTAATGTCCTAGCTGATTCATAGGAGGAGATACGTTCGGACCAATAAGTTGAACCAGAACCGTTTAGGGCTTTATAGGCTAAAGCCAGCACTTTGAATTGTGCTGGCTTTAGCCTATAAAGCCATCCTGAAGATGAGACTTCCAGGTTATAAGGTACACAACCAGCTACTAAGAAAAAAAAGCAGAGGATAAGTATGAGTAGTAGACCTGTGCGATCAATGAAAAAAAATGTTTCAATACTCATTGCTAAATTAGAGGGGTACAGAGAATCATTTCTAAAGTGTTTCTAAAATATCGTTAGGGGTCTGTATCATCACTATAACTTTACATTAAAAGTAGCAAAGAGGAAGGAAGCCCAATCCCCTTCAGCCGAGCAGGAAAAGCACAATCAAGCCACCCTCAACAGATGCCCACCCAGCCTTTGAAATAACAACAGCAACAACAATAGGAAAGCTATTAGGTAAACTTTGGAGTTACTAACTTTGCCTACCTCACAGGGCTAGTTCAACTCCCAACAATCCTTTTTATCTCAAAATCCTTTCGGAGCACATTGAGGAGGGGGTGGGGGGAGGCACAAGGCAATAAGCAGAATTCTGGGAAATGAAGTTTGGCTGTATGTTTTATGTTATATGTTGTATGTCCCGACTGCTGAGAGTGTGTTAAGAGGCAGATAGGAGTTGATTGATGATGATAGGATTGTGGGGGTGAGCCAGGCGAAGAGGCCCAGGAGAGCGCATGAGACTGCCTGCAACAAGAAGCACCCATATAGGAAGGTGTGAATGGTAGCTGGATGTGTTTAGATTAGTGGTTGTGATAAAGAGACGCATAGGAAGTGTGGTTGATCGCTTGGGTGTGTTTAGTCTAGTGAGTGAGAATGCAGGTTTAGTATTGGTTGGTTGAGTGAATTGTGGGAAAGAGAGAAGTTTGTGGGCTCTTGGAGTGCCTGGGAGTGGCTGTTTGTGCCGGAAGTTGTATGTGAATGTAAGCTGGTGGGAGTGTTTAGATACGAGTGTTGTGTGAGCTACCTTTTAGACATAGGAATGGGTGGAGCAGAACCCCATGCGAAGAATGATCTTTTGCACTTTTACGACCTCCTGAGGGAATCGTTTAATCATGTGTTGTTACAACTCAGGTTTTTAAACGAGAAAATGGACCACCTCCTTAGAGGTTTTGCCTCTTTCTCAGGAATTCCTGTGCAATCAATTCCCCCAAAGACTGAGAACTCTTTGTGTGCAGATCTAGCTAAGGACTTATGCCAAAATGGGGAGAAAGGCATGTCGGACCTTGGGGATCTGGGGGCTGAACGAGGATTGAATGATGAGTCGACTGAGGGAAGGGGAGAATCTTTGGGCAGTCATAGGATTGAGAACATTGTGGAGTGGCAGCGGTCTATGACGGCCGCCCAGAGGACGATCAATAATATAACAACAGATCTTTTGGTTCAGCCAACCGCAGCCTGCACTCAGGATCATCATCTACAAACTGACATGTTCGCGGTGGACATTGCTGACCAATTGATAAACAGAGGCAGATGGACCTCTAAGAGGGCAGTTTGTAATTCCTTGGCCCAAATCCTGGGTAAAAGACAACAGGATATAAGACTAGAAGCCATAGTGTGGTTATGGAGGGACTACCAATCATCCGACCGTTCCTCCCGTCTTCAAATAACACCAGAAGACAATTCATGGCTCGGAGAGCTTATGGCAAAGCGCTCTGTCTTAAAGAAATGGGGCATTACCATTAGGAGGGTAGTTGTGGACCCCCAGATACGCCCCTTATTTGCCTCCGGGGTTCCTTCTCGCCATACACCATCAGGTCCCCGTGTGAATTCCACAATTAGCTCCCCGGTTAGGGCCTCCCCCTCCCCCCCTCCTGGTTCATACCATTTTGAGACCCCATCTGCCCCGGTCGCCCCCGCTCAACCAGCCACACTCCTTCGCTCGAGAACACTCCCCTTATTCAGCCCACTCAGCTCCCTTGATGTTTCATTATCTACCTCATCATCAGAAACATCCTTACCTAACGCCCAAGGGAGATTATTCCCCAGCCCGACTTCTTCCTCTGAGAGCTGACTAGTCATAGATCCTGCCCATGTAGGGGGGGGGGAGGGCTCCAGAGGAAGGGGGTGCCATCCAAGTCCTGTGGGGGAGGAGAATAGCGGGTCACCAACATCCCAGGGAGAAGCGCAACAGAGTTCTTGCGACCCTGGAGAAGGTAGGTAGTGGTAGGCTCCATGGCAGCCCCCTTGGCCTTAAGGTCCTGCTGATTAATGCCAGATCCGTTAATGGTAAGACCGCGGCCATCCAGGACTTGATCACGGATGAGAGGGCGGATCTGGCATGCATCACCGAGACCTGGCTGGATGAGCTGGGGGGAGTAAATCTCACCCAGTTGTGTCCACCTGGTTTCGGAGTGCATCAGCAGGCCAGACAAGGGGGGCGGGGAGGAGGGGTCGCAGTGGTCTTCCGGCAATCCATCGCCGTGACCAGATGCGTTGTCCCGCAAGCTTCTGGGTTTGAATGTGTCCACTTGAAGGTGGGGAGCCGTGACAGTGTGGGGTTCCTGTTGGTGTATCGTCCACCCCGAGATCCAGCAGCTTCCCTGTCTGAGTTAGCGGAGGTGGTCTCTAATTCGGCCTTGGTCTCCCAGCGCCTGGTGGTGCTGGGAGACTTTAACATCCACGCCGAGACCACTTTATCTGGCGCAGCTCAGGACTTTATGGCCACCATGACGGCCATAGGACTGTCACAGATAATATCCGGCCCCACGCATCAAGCTGGGCACACTCTCGACCTTGTCTTTGTGGCGGACGACGAATTGATCAGAGTGGAAGATCAAAACATCCTTCCAGTGTCATGGTCTGACCATCATCTGATCACATTTAGACTTACTGCGACCCTAAACCTCCGCAGGGGTGGAGGACAAATTAAGATGGTCCGCCCTAGGAGACTGATGGATCCGGATGGATTCCTGAGGAATCTTAGGGTTCTTCCTGCCTTGGAGCCTGGCGATTCTATCGACGCCTTGGTAACTCTCTATAACGGGGAGATGGCCAGGGCGTTAGATATGATCGCACCCGAACGCCCCATCTCGTTGCGTCGTGACAGGCCATCTCCTTGGTTCACCGAGGAGCTGGCTGTGATGAAGCACACGAGAAGGGGGCTAGAGCGCAAATGGAGGAAATCTCGAGATGTATCTGATCGAACACGGGCTAGAGCCTCTCTTAAGGCATACTCCGTGGCCATACGGGCGGCCAGGAAGTCATTCACGACCGCTCGTATAGCATCTGCAGCAAATAGATCATCGGAGCTGTTTCGGGTCGTGGGAGAACTCCTCCACCCACCTGCGGTGGAGGAGGTCCCTGACGACCCCGCAGCTCGGTGTCGCGATTTCGCACACCATTTTGCAGATAAAGTCGCCCAGATACGCCTCGAGCTCGACTCCAATTCCATCGCAGTGCCTGAAGAGGTGACGGAGGTACCTGCTTGTCCAATTTTGTGGGATTCTTTTAGGCTTGTTCTTCCTGAAACCGTAGAGGAGGTTCTTGGGGCTGTGAGGGCGACCACCTCACCTCTAGACCCATGCCCATCTTGGCTCATTAAATCAGCCAGGGAGGGGTTGGTTGACTGGTTTGTATTGATTATCAATGCATCGTTGGAGCAAGGGATTTTTCCATCTGGTTTGAAACAGGCAGTGGTTCGTCCACTCCTCAAAAAAGCTTCCCTTGACTCCACGGTGCTGAATAACTACAGACCAGTCTCCAACCTCCCTTTCCTGGGTAAGGTGCTGGAGCGGGTGGTCGCCTCCCAGCTCCAGGGCTTCCTAGACGATACCAACTACCTAGATCAGGCACAGTCTGGCTTCAGGCCTGGTCATGGCACCGAGACAGCCTTGGTCGCCTTGGTGGATGACCTCCGCAGAGAGCTGGACAGGGGGAGTGTGACCCTGTTGGTTCTCCTGGACATCTCAGCGGCTTTCGATACCATCGATCATGGTATCCTTCTGGGTCGTCTCTCTGGGATGGGCCTTGGGGGCACGGTTCTGTCGTGGCTCCGGTCCTTCCTGGAGGGACGCACCCAGTTGGTGAAGCTGGGAGACGCCTGCTCGGACCCCTGGCCTTTGACCTGTGGGGTCCCGCAAGGATCTATCTTGTCGCCCATGCTCTTCAACATCTACATGAAACCGCTGGGAGAGGTCATCCGGAGTTTTGGAGTTGGGTGCCATCTCTATGCGGATGACACACAACTCTACTACTCCTTTCCACCTAATTCCAAGGAGGCTTCTCGGGTGCTGGACGAGTGCCTGGCCGCTGTGTCGATCTGGATGAGGAAGAACAAGCTGAAGATCAATCCCGACAAGACAGAGGTCCTCCTGGTCGATCGTAAACCGGATCGGGGTATAGGGTGGCAACCTGTGTTGGACGGGGTTACACTCCCCCTGAAGCCACAGGTCCGCAGTTTGGGTGTCCTCTTGGATTCTTCGCTTACACTTGAGGCTCAGGTGTCGGCGGTATCCGGGAGGGCCTTTGCACAACTGAGACTTGTGCGCCAGCTGCGACCGTACCTTGTGAAGGCAGATCTGGCCGGGGTGGTCCACGCCTTGGTCACCTCTAGAATGGATTACTGCAATGCGCTCTACGTGGGGCTGCCCTTGAAGACGGCTCGGAAACTACAATTGGTCCAGCGGGCAGCAGCCAGGATGCTAACTGGAGCTCATTATCAAGAGAGGTCAACCCTCTTGTTCAAGGAGCTCCACTGGCTGCCATTTATTTTCCGAGCCCAATTCAAGGTGCAGGTGCTCACCTATAAAGCCCTGAACGGTTTGGGACCACCCTACCTGCGTGACCGCATTTCCATCTACGAACCCACACGCTCGCTCCGGTCATCTGGGGAGGCCCTGCTCGTTATCCCACCTACGTCGCAAGCGCGCTTGGTGGGGACGCGGGACAGGGCCTTCTCTGTGGCGGCCCCCCGACTTTGGAATGCCCTTCCAAAAGAGCTTCGTCAGGCCCCTACTCTGGCAGTTTTCAGAAGGAACCTAAAAACTTGGCTGTTCCGATGTGCCTTCGCAGATTAGGAATCCCCATCCCAAGTCCTAGATGCACTTTAGCACAACTAATGTTGCTGCACACCGCACTTTAATCCTACGTTCCTCCTGCCATCTCAGCACTTTTAACCCTGTACCCCATTGCGCTGGCCGAACCAGTTTTAATAGTGTCTTGATGTATTGTCATTGTGGTTATTTTGCTTAATTGTTTGATTTGCTTTGTTTATTGCTGTGTTATGTTTTCTATTGTATTGTGTTTTGTGGCTTCGGCCCGTGTAAGCCGCATCGAGTCCTTCGGGAGATGCTAGCGGGGTACAAATAAAGTTAATAATAATAATAATAATAATAATAATAAGGCGAGGACCCATGTGGAAGAGAATTCAAAAGATCCAGCCCTAAACTACATTTCCCATAATTCTTCTTGCTTCCCGCATTAAAGCTGCATTGCCACCAGCTCAGTACTGCCAGAGAATTCAAAAGGCCCTGCCCCAAACTACATTTCCTAGAATTTTGCTAATTTAAACTCCAGATTTTGGCCCTGTCTGGAAGTGCCCTGGGTTACAACTTCCAGAACTCCTCACTATTACCTACAATGTCTTGCAAAGACTTTTTTGGAGTTGCAAGCCAACAACATCAGGAGAATCATGAGGAGAACCTCATGATTCTTATCTCTGTCCCATATTCTATTGACTGTATAAGGAATGAGACCTATTAAATCAACTGAATTTTCTCAAAAGGTTCATTTTGCATTCAGAAATTTATTCAATCTTCCCACATTAAAGCCTCAATGTGAGTTTGGTCTCTTCCTCTCTCTTTGGGTCAGTCATGTGCAGAGAGACTTCTTCTTTGCCCAGCTATCCAGCCAAACATTTATCCTTTCCCCACCCTCCTCGCTGCCAACTTTGGAGGAAAAGCAGAGCTTCTTCATCCACTCCAGCCTGACCATTCTCCTTGGGGCCTTTTGTGGGGAACCAAACCCAGCTTTTTGGGGAGGAAGCGGCACCCATGATGGAGATTTGGAGCCATTTGAGAGTCAAAAAACTCATCTGAAAGTAATAGGGCAATGTTTTGAATCTTAAGATTTTTTTTCCAGTTGTTAAAAAATAACAAATCTTATATTCAAGTGTGAGCCTTAATGAAACAAGATCAATAACTGTGATTACATTTCCATCCACTTTTTACCAACAACTCATGTATTTAAATGTGAACTTTCCTTTAAAAAATATAGTGGATCTCTGTTTTGCTGAACACTGACTTTCATCAAACAAGCACTATCAGCCACCCGTACTAATAAACTATATAACAGATGCAGAACTGCATGGAGATGAATATACTGCAGAACTGTCAGTAGAGCACTCAGCATCACATTTTTAACCTGTTCATATGGTCCACAGCTGTAGTCTGGTGATAGAATCATATTCTTTAAATGTTTGAAAGCTCAGAATGAAACTTTCATAATAGTAATTTAGATTTTAGCTCTAAAAGAGAACCAGACCATGTAAATTGGTAAATTGTTCTGCAAATGTCATAACATTCTCCCCAACATGCTTTTAGAATTATTAACATGTTGTTGAAATTTGGAAATTTCCTCAGGAATTGGGTAAATATTGACATATATATTTTCCCTACTCAAATGTTTATTTCTTTGCTGCAGACATTTCCTGTCTTTCTTTCTTTTCTTTCTTTTTGCATGCTGACAAATAGGTAACTTACTTTTAAAAAGCTGTTCTCCCAGATTAACTGCTAGTAAAACTTTGAGATGAAGAAGATTATGCGAGCTAGCATATTTTTTTTAAATAAAAATATTTTGTCTTGTAGAACTATGAATTAAAATCAAGCATTTCATCTTACCTTTTCTATATTTATTTAGACAATTTAACTTTTCTTGGAATTTTCACCAAAAAGTCCCTTCTATTTTTATCATTTTATCATTTTTATCATTTTATTATTACCCACATCCAACAATTGTTTTATGTAAACCGTGAGGGAGATATAATTCTAAGATGAACTGAAATTTCCTAGATTTCTCCCTTGAGAATAAAGCCTAAATCCAGTTTCTAGCCCCTACTATAGCCACCCCCACTTTTAACCTGGGTAACGACTGCATTTCAGGGCCTGTGTAGAAGGGCACCAGATCATGTCAAAGTCAGGATTATTCCTGCTCCTGATTTAGGGCACTGTTTGAACCTTTTTCATTTCAACCCTAGGAAAGGAAGCCACTTTCACAACGTATTTGCCAAATATTATCCGTTATATTATAGTAGAGACTGACATTTATCAATGTCCTGGGAAATGCTATATTTAGAGAATTGGGGATTATGTAGAATGTTGATCAAGGGTAAATCTATACTGATCACTTAGTCTAGCAAATCAACTCTGTGGTGTATAATGGTAGCAGTTGTCTTGAAGTTTCCAACACTTAAGAAAGGATCTCTGGGGTTTTCTGAAGAAAACAAAATGGTGACCGTTTTTTTAAAACTAGTCTCCATCATACCATTTGCCTCATTCCCAAACTATAGCCAGAATAAATCAATGTTAAGTTGAGTGAAATTGTCCTTCTTAATTATATGCAGTCTAATTTAAAGTGGATCATAGGTGTGACCGATCACTTGATCACTCCTCCATCTGAACAAAGGTAGATGGCAGTGCAGCATCCATCAGTTGGTTAGTTATAGATCCACTGTAGTTTTAAGTGCTAAAAAATACCAACACCTGTTGGTTGCCATATAGAAATGGGAAAAAAGTTGCCATTTTTCCCATTTCTATATATTCTGTGGCAAAATCCAAAAGTGTTTGACAGGTACCTGCTGTATATTTTTTAACAGATCATATTTAAGCTCCTACTACAGTCTTTGTATTGATCCATTTAGACAACACATCTTGATGACTTGATTATAAGCAGAGGTCTTTCACAACACACAATTATAACACAATAATTCTGCTTCAACTGTAGAATCTTATAAAAAACCTGAGGTTTGGTGATGGGCTCAGGTCTCTGTTGACAACTCAAAGTACCTTGGACCTGAAACTGCAAATCCTAGGCTTTCATAGTGTTTCCATGGCAGTTAAAATGGAATCATAGCATTGTAACTGTGTTGAAAGATTTCTGTAGCACAACAGACAAACAATGCTTTTGTGTGTGTGCATATTAGGCACATGCCTGTGCATGTTTACATTTTTGAAAGTACTGCTGGTAGTTTTTTGTTTAGCATTTGTTTAAATGTAGCAATTATTATTGTTTAGCTATTTGTTTGTTTGTATTGTTACCTGTGTCTCCTTGAGGCACAAGGTGGGGATACAACATGGTTAAAATAGATAGATAAAGCATAACACTATTAGAATTCATATAACAAAATATACACAAGATTGATATCAATAAATCCAGGTTAAATTTTACAGTTTAAGATTAACTGCCTTTATGAAGGAATGTCATTGGGCTTTTTGTTTTTACTTTGCATCCTTTCTCTAAGGGTGTGATTTTGGACAAAGGTATGTCTTGATAAAAGAAAACCCTTAGGAAATAAGATTCAGATCCATCAACTTCAGTGAAACTGAAACACATGCTGAGGGTTCTGTGTTTTGCTAACTTGAAGCCTTTATGCCTGCAGCTGGGTTCACTGCAGGAAGATGAGTTGTTAATAAAATATGCAGCATTCATAACAGGCTCTTTGTAATTCCCTTTGTAATTCTGCCACCATGAAAATTGTACAGCTCTGGTGATGGAAACCTAACTTGCCTTCGTCATTTGAAGACACACTTCGTGGAACGTTCATATGGATGTGTGAACTGGCAGATTCCTACAATTTTAAATTGTGCTTAATTTATGTGTGCGAGGGCAATTTTTTGCTAGCACTTTCTTTGCTTAAATGCAACAAGAAGCAAAGAACATTCACATTTCTAATATTCTTTAAGTCAGATAATTTATGCCAGTGAGTAACAGCTATTCTTTTAGTTTGTAACCCTATCCATGTGCAACCCTATCTATCAAGTTGATTTTCCCATTACAGAATGTCAGCTTTAAGCTATAATAATGTGGATATACTTCCATTGCAAAGTGGGTTCATCTAACAGGATGTATACTACAGCATCAAGTGTATGACTAAAAGCTTAATCAGGTGAAAAGTTCGTGAATTCTTATCAATGTATGAAGCATGTAAATACAAACTAATTTCACACAATATCCCACCTCAGTACGATTCATCTAGCCCCACATACTGGCATTTATGCATTTAGAGTTAAAGTCTGCAGAGACTGAGTCATATCTAGAAAGCATTCCTCCCTTCAGGCGATTGTTCTGTATATGCAGAAGTCCTGGGTGGAGATATACTTGTGCATAACATTGGTAAGAGGACAGGTTGATGTATCCCTACAAACACATTAATAGTACTTGTGAACTGTTCAGCTAAAGACTAAAACCAATCACCAAAACCAGAATTGGAATTGTATCGTCCTCTTGGTGTTGTTAAACTGTATGTTCTAGCAGTCCTAGTTAGAATGGCCAGTAGGAGGAATATGTGATGCTGCAAAATTTCATGACTCCCATTCCTAACTAAAACCCTTATATCCTGTGTAATATATTATAATTTCTCCTGGTTGGTAGTTTCCGGGCCACTATGGATGTGATTTTTTTCTTATGTTTTACTCTGCAGTTTACAGAGTGAAGGTAGACTGATGAACCTTATGCCCTAAATAGGTCTAGCAACTTAGAAAGCTATAAGTTTAAAACTGAGCTTTTTCCATGGCTTCAATTTGTTTAAAATTGCTTTAATGGATTTAAATCTGACTTTTTGACTTGTTAAATAGGTTTGAACATTATCATTCTTATTTTACATTGTTTTCAGTTCACTGTGTTGGCTTTATTGTATGATACTTGAGATATCTGGACAGCTAAACGAGCTGTCTGAAGGCCTATTTCTTCCGGCAGGCCTACCCAGCCAGTTTTTTAACCATGGATTTTAATCTGTGTTCTTTGTGTTGTAATATATGTATTTTGTAGAAATGTGTCTTAATATGAGTATTTTACGTATTGATTATGTGTTTTTAGCTTTGTTGTAATCTGCCTTGAGAAGAGGCAGGTAAGAAATAAAGCAACAACAATAACTAAAGAGGGAGAGGAGGGAAATCTAACCCTCCTCTCCCCCCTTGTGTGATCGCCTTCATACAGACATGACCTATATCACATCTGCTGACACCAGGTCCACCAATCCCTGGTTGCTTCTTTTACCTAAATTGGAAAAAAGTGAACTATAATTATATCAGTACAAATTCTTCCTTTCTTATTTGCCTGATTAATATCAGAGAAACTAGTGAGTCAGATAACTCCTCAACATATCTCTGGGAAAAGAAAGAGCCTGAAGGCCACCAGTTATTTTCACAGAGTCCCTTCAAAAAGATAAATCTATCCCCAGCCAAACAAGATGTGGCTGTTTTGTTCTGTTTTATTTTGTTTTTGGAGCAATGCCATTCATTACCAGAGCAGTCTTCTAGAGAAAGCTAAATAAATCTAGTTGTTTTCCCCTAGTTCATGCCAAAATATTCTATATTTAATCTTTCTATCACTCCCTGTTGTATAGGCCTAGAGGTGAAGAATTGTTTTTCTTTCCTTCTGTGGGGACAGAATAAAGGTCAATACTTAAAAAAAATAGCATCACATGTAACTTCAAAGCATGAGACCAAGCTGACTAATGCTCGGAAGCTGGATTTTGAAAACCTTTTTTTGCAATTATATTTCCCAACCATTCTCCTACAAATTATTATATGTAGTCAAAATAAATTCTTCACCTTTTTAAATCTTAGGTCCCATCTACACTGCTATGTAATGCAGTTTCATAATGCAATTGAACTGCATCGAGCTACATTACATGAGCTTACACTACAATATAATGCGGTTCAATGTAATTAAACTCCATTATATGGCAGTGTTGATGGGGGCCTTAGATTCAATGGCTGGAATTCTGCATCTTAGTCTGAATTTCATAACTTTATAAGTCTATAGCTACACTGCACAGATTCAATGAAATAGTGTTAGAGAATTTGAAAAATATGCATCCCATCACATTTCAGTTGTGTATTGAATATTTTCACCATTTTGAGACACATCAGACACTTCTGTTGTGTATTGGGTATTTTTGATGTTCGTTGGACACATTCTAGCACTTCATAGGCAATGTCTGGATGGTCATTGGGGAGGGGGGTGTCCTGGTGCCCATTTCACATTCTATTGACTATCATTATAGGGGGTATATTTGCAGGGTATTTGCCTCAAATAATTTTGTTGAAGAAGAGGAGAAATTGTGCCCCTTTCCTCCCCAGCCATTTCTCCTTCATCCTCCAGCTGGAAGATTAAGGAGAAAACATGCCCCTTTTACCAAGAAGGATGGATAAGTGGCATTGTCTTCTGCCTGGTGGAAGGGCACTGCTTCTCCTTTCTTTAGAAAATCCTTTT
Organism: Anolis sagrei; assembly: GCF_037176765.1. Taxonomy (NCBI): domain Eukaryota; kingdom Metazoa; phylum Chordata; class Lepidosauria; order Squamata; family Anolidae; genus Anolis; species Anolis sagrei. The sequence continues at coordinate 232,225,008 of NC_090023.1, forward strand.
TTTAGTATATATTATTGTTTTTTAAAAAATACTAGGAAGTGTGTTCCCAAAAAAAGCATATAATAAAGTCATAGTAGGATTCCACAATGAATCAGTCATTGTATTTATGTCCCAAAAGTATTTATGGATTCAATGCATGATAAACAGTGGCTTCTTCCTTCAGTGCTGAAGAAGAGCCATATCACATCTGGGCTCATTCCACATTAAGCTATTAATGAACTTTGCATAGCTTTGCACTTGAGTACCACATTATTATTATTTTTTTCAATTTAGAGATGGGCAAATTATTCAAAACTATTTAAAATATTTAAAAAAAATGTTTATTGGATGTTGAGAAATACTGATGAGTACAATGACAAGATTTTTTGGCAGTTCAGGACAAATTCATATATGGTTGTTTTATGCACAAAAAATGCTCTCTTCTTTTTTTAAAAGCCACACATGGGAGTTTTATGTAGAATATCACAAACTGCATAAGTTTTGAATACTTCATTAAGGAAGAATGAAATTATTCAAGTAAAAAATAACAATGAATTGCACTACTTATCTCCAGTCAACAATTAGGTTGCAGGCCTAAGAAAAAACTAAAATAAACTTTTTCAAAGGCTAAAGATGTTTCACAAACTACTTCTATGTGTCCAAACAGCTTTGGAACTCTGCCACCTCCTGTAAGTTTTAACAGGAATTCTTTGAAAGGCATCTTTTTTATTTCCAACAATATAAATAATGCATGGGAAATTCTCCCAGTATACCAGAGTTCTTCAATAAATTCTAAACTGGGGTATGGTGTTGCTAAAGGTCCTGAAACTGTGATATCAAATTTCAACAGTCTTTGATATCTTGTCATTTCTGAATATGAGAAAGCCTAATATTCCCTGTTGTATAAGGAATGGTTTCATCTTATTTTGGAATTCTATTTTTTGCTCATGACACTGCTGTTCTCTGGCAAATTTGTATTATTCTATATACGTGGGAAAGTGGAGTGATTCTAGCAGATAATCAGATGCTGGAAGGCTGGAACATCTTATGATAAACTTCCTGAAACATTTATTCTATCCAAGGCAAACAATTATAGTTTAAAACGTGCTTCTAGGGACCTGACTTTACATATGTTTGTTTCACTTGTGTCAAGCTGCTTCTGAATTAAGGTATCAGTTCATCACTTTGTCTTCCCAACTGAAGTTTATTTGAAAATGAGATAGTTGTTTCAGTTCCATAACAACTTCAGTCACACCAATTCCATGTGTCTATTCCAGAGGGAAAAATATGAACAATACCTTATTTATTTATTTATTTATTTATTTATTTATTTAAAATATTTCTCTCCCACCTGAAGATTTCTGGACAGGTTGCCATTAATGAAACACTTTGAAGCGATGAAAAACTATCACATTTAAAAATTATTTTCTAAACTGAAATACATTTGGAACCTAGTAGACCTAAAGGAAGGTCAGCAAGACTCATGCTCTTCCTTTTGCCTCTCTGCGTTGAGGCAAAACTTGAGGAATTGTTGGAGCTGTAATTTTACAACTACATATTTCAGGATTCGACAGCATTGTGTCATGGCAATTAATGCGTCAATCTGCACAACTTCTACAATGTATATGCAGTCTTCAGAAGAATGATACAGTGGCATGGATTTTGAACAGTTTTAACCCAATATTAAAATTTCTTGGAGTATTCAGGAAATTATTGATAGAAATATACATGGTTTGGTGGGAAGTTGCATGAAAACTCTAGGGTTTTGTGTATTTTCAAACAGTTTCACGCAGTTTTGTGAAAAAGTACTGTTTTCTACACAAAATCCAAATGATCTTGCAGAACAAAATGTTTTGTGAAAAATGCTATATTGTGTAACAAAAATCTTACACCAAAACTGGGCAATATCTGTCGATTTTCCACAAACAGGATTGCTGTTCTTTGTGTAGAAACAGTAATCTTTAACACAAAAAACAAAGCAAAAGCCTACCTGTATTTCTGTGCAGGATAATTTATTGAAACACTTTTGGATGTGTGACTACAGAATGAGAACTAACCAGAAATATTAATTTTCTCCAAAGGGAAAATCAGTCATCCTCATCTGCAAGAAAGAAATAGATAAATACAACACTACAGTGACCACCAGACTTGCAGTGACCACCAGACTTGCTTGGCACACAAATCAACAATACATAGTCAAATTGTCCAATAATTCAGGAGTCATAAATCCATAAGAAGCAAGGGATGCATGCCAAGAGCTGAGAGCCAGGAACCACGTTGCTCTCAACAAAGAGCTGGTGTTCGATCTCATACCTCTTGCTGCTTTCTCGTGCTCTGTGTATTTTGTATCAACAGCATTTAATATTCATATATTTTTATTTTAAAAGTAACTAAAATAGCTATTTTGTTAGTTGAGAGGAATGGAAAAGTAAAGAGTTCCTTTAAAAAAACGATAACTGACAACGTTGCGGTCGTATCAGAATAATATCAAAACTCAATGCTTTTCCAAGCTTTTGTATTTCCTGACAACCTTGATATGTGAGAGACAGTAACTGCTAAAATGATAACAGAGATAACCATTTCTCCCTGCAGTCTCCTTAATACAACATCTCAGTCAGTTTATCTGTATGTCTGGAAATATGTGTATACACACACACACACACACACACACATATATATATATATATACATATATATGAGTTCCATATAACAATTAATTACCAAGAGCAAATTTCCTAAAAATTCAAAAATATTCCCTCTTTTAAAAAGTAATTGCGCATTTCTATTATCTGTGGGAGACAATATTAGATATACTGTGATAAAGTTACTTAAATTGAAGTGGCAAGTTGACAATTTGTACCTTCATCTGAAACTCCCTGTTGTTTAAAATAAAAATAACAATGTACTAAAACTCAGCAGAATGCCAATGGGCAACATACTTCTGGGAAAAAGACTAAACCTATCAGGTAAAACTGTCGGGTCCTGGATTTTATCTCATACTGCACACTCTTTTATAAATTGATTCACTTTTCTTCCAACCCAACATGTCCATGAAATAGCTTAGCTTCAGCTACAAGAACAATTATTATTCCGCCTGAGGTGATTTGTGTGGTCTTAAAGTCCTGCAAACATCTATTTATACTCAAATAGATTGGAGATAAAGTAGACACAAGCCGCCACTTCACGAAAGCTGTGATTGACAGCCTCGCCACTTCTTGACAGTGGGAGACCTGCCCCACAGCCTGATGGGAGTCTGTGTCATTGTGTAGAGCTGGACAGAATGAGGCTGTGGGATGTCAATCTAATGATAAAATCTGAAAGTATTTGAAAAATGATAACCCAGTTGCTTGCACATCCAAAAGTTGATGGGTCATTAACAGATTGAAAAAAGCTCGTTCTAGTTCTTCAAAGAGAGGCTTGTTCTTTCTTTCTTTCTTTCTTTCTTTTCTACATATAGGAAGCTGTAGTATACTTACAAAAATGCAGAAACATTCAGGCAATGATTTCATGCAACTTACTCTTGTACAGAATGCAAACACCAATTTATTTCACTAGTGTAGATACGATACCTGGTTTTAGTCCCCAATGTTGGTATAGAGGTGTCTAATATAGATCCTTTCTTGAAGCTAAGCAACACTTTACAGACACATTTATAAACATATGAAGTTTATTAGAGGAAGTTTGCCAGTGTGTGATATGCACATTTATTTCATCTTGTTTCTTATCTAGTCTTTGTTTAGGAGTATCCCTTGACTCCAACTCAATACAGGTATTTTGTTTCTTCTCCATCATGAAATGTTCTTTCATCCTAATACAGCATTGATCAAGAATTGCTCTGGTGCACATAGGATTAAATGGACATGAAGAACATAGAAGTAGTTATAAACCACATCTGCAGACTTTTCAGTGTTGAGAGCAAAGTTTTGAAGAAGGTTAAGAAGGTTAAGAAGGTTGTGAAGTTGCTGGAAGTGAGAATCATCTCTGAATAGGGTTCCTGCTCATGAGATCTTTGAAGCTTCATTCAATCAAACATGGTTATAGATATTTGCACTCAAACTTATTTCCAGGCTTGGCTGAATTGAGGGCAACAGTAACCAACAGGCTTATATTCTGATCCTGATTTCTATTTTTATGGCTTTCTTGAAAATGCTAACATATCTACAAAATGTAGTTTAATATTTAAAAATACTAGAAAATTTGAATAGATTATTTCAGCAATTTGTGGTGATATTACATTTTCTTTTATAGATGTGAATCAGCAGGAACACTATATAAGCACTGCAGAAACAAACAAAACCATGCACAAATAAGGCCAGTATGAAGGGAGTTCTCAATAGCTTCTAATATCCCCAGGTTGACCAGAGTTTGAAATCAAGACAGCTTCCTGTATTAGATACAGGTTGAAACATGCCTTGTATATATTTTCAGGGTGTTTTTTTTTTAACCCATATTTCTATGTACCTAGAAGTGCACTTGTTTATGAATCTGCTATGCATTTTTTTCTGCTGAGCAAATTGGGTCTTTGGACCATAATAAAGATTGAAGATGAAGACAGCTCAACACTTGGCCATCTTGCTCATTGGGCTTAAATTCTAAATTTCCTGCTTCCCTTCAATTTCCCTTTCTCCGTGATTAGACAGATATAGATATAACCAGAAAAGATTTAGGAAGGCCAAATGAAAGGGTATGCAAAATTATTTATTTCAATGCTAATGATATGATACAGTGATGGTGGCAAATGAAGTGTTAGCTTTGCATTCTATCGGGGGGGGGGGGGATGGTTTAATGTCCAATATAGCCCTCAGGGATGGTATTTGATCACATGTGTGTGAAATGAAATGCATGTAGGCAAACATTCCAACTAGTGTTTGCAGAGTACAGGAAGGGACAAGAAAAAGTCATTTCCACAAACTTCAAATCAATATTTATGAAAGAAAACATGCTGGGAAAATGTTGAAAGATCAAGAAAAAAATACCCTAATATTGGGGAAGGTAACAGAGTGTTCTTCATTATTTATGTCCTGGATTTCCTCCCACTCCCTATCCTCTTTCCCAATTGATCTATGAGAATGTTTAGCAGATGAATGTGTTATTGTATTAATGCACAGATGGATGCTAGTATCTCCAATTTGTTTTACTTCATATACTTTATTGTGCAAATTTATATCAGGAAAACAGATTGAACCTCTGTTTTTTTTACCATCCCTACACAAAAAATTGCTCATCAAAAAACTAGGAACAAAATTAATTTATTTCCACCCCAGTCCTTAAATATTTTAACTTGACAACCCAAAGGAAGTGTATTTTGGGGAGGGAGTCAGAAAGGAAAATATATAAAGTTCAGAAAGAAAGAAAAAACTCTGGCAATAATGAGGCCTCAACATAGGTTGCTATGAGTTTTCAGGGCTGGATGGCCATGTTCCAGAAGCATTTTATCCTGGCCTCAACATATCCTACCAATAAATCTGCAGAGGCATTGGATCATTTTTGGAAGGCCACTCTGAAGTTGTAATATTCATTCAAGCTTGCTTGGTAAAGACCTGCCTGCTAACATTTTATTCAAGTTATCCACCTGAACCCACAGGGGTAATTGATATATCATTTCAGCAATTTATTCCTCCAGTAAGAATTGATCAATTACTACTGGTGATAGAATTTTCCTTCCACTTCAAGATAGTCTTTGAGAACCACAACAGTTTTGAAGCCTATTCACATTTGGAAGTATTCTGTAGAAAATTCACAAGCTTTTTTGGGGGGCAGAAAATGATATTTTTGTTCAAATAAACCACATACAATTTTTTTTCACAGAAGTGTTTAATTAAAGTCTTTTTTTTGTTTGTTCAGGAAACGGGATTTTATTATGTCCCAAATAATATACCTGCATAGAAACATTTTTCTTTGTAGAAAATGACAGAAAGTGAAGTTTTCTGCACAAAATAATTGTGTGTGAATTGTCTGCAGAAAAACTCCAAATCTTTCAAGATTTTTTGAAGCCCATGATTCTTTTTGTTAGGGTTTCTTGACATGGGAAAAAATGTGCTTTTTAGCTATTTTTTTTTTACTTCTAAAATCATTGTCTTCCCTAGATGATCTAATTCTGTTTTTATTGAGCTGTATACTGTTTTCAGATTTTCCTGTGTGCTTTGTAAGCCGCCCAAGTCCCCTTGGGGAGATGGTGGCAGGGTATAAATAAAGATTATTATTATTATTATTATTATTATTATTATTATTATTATTATTTGGAGAGGACAACTGGCCAGGCAATATTAGAGTAATTCCAGATGGCTACGAGCATGATAGAACCATAGGTGTGTAATTATGCTATTGCTTGCCTCAGAACAGTTGCACTTTAATTGTGTAATCAGTTGAATATTCACAAGTGCTTATAAACACTTTCAGTGCCCCACAAACAGTTTTCTATCCAGAGAACTTGCCTTTCTATCCATGTGGAGTGGCTCCAAGGAGGATGGGCACTATTAAACTAAGAGGCCCAGAAAATGTAGCGAAAATGACATGGAATTATAATTTCCTTTCTAGGACTACATTTAAATATGTTTTGCCTTGTGCTGAAGAATACTAACTGCCAAGACACATTTTTCCATGATTTTTTATACATAGTACCTATTTAATTGGACTTGGCTGTATCTGCCTGTTCATGTATGGGATCTGAAATGCAAAGAGCACCCAATCTGAAAAATTGGGAAAGTCCTCATAAATGAGGTCAGAGTTTATTTCTTTTTCAATATGGATTTTGTGTGATATGTGTAATAATGGATGGATGCATACTTGGAAAATTTGGTGACACAATGCATGTGATTTGATTTAAAGGACAAAAAAGCAGGGACCAGAGTCTCATTGGGTTATTATCCAAAGGTAACTTTTTGAAGGCTGGTACAAATGTAGATACAGAATCCCCTTATGCAAACAACCTCACTGTTTTGTACACAGCACAACTAACTTGCTTACTGAGCATCTTAAAAGTATACCAAGATAGGAGAAATGCTGCTAGAACACAGACATATAGTCTGGAAACCACACAACACTCCAGTGATTCCAGCCTTGAAAGCCTTTGACAATACCTATACCAAGATTATTTTTAAAACAAACAATGCTCCCAAAGAACTGCTGAACTGGGCTGTAAAATGTTGCTCTGATTATGTGAACCAGGCTTCCAATTGAGCCATTTGCAGATTTATTATGCTCTTTGCATCTGTAACAGCCTAAGATCCTGACTGGTAATGCTATGTAGCAAATCACATGCTGCATTCATGGATGAAAGTTTTTCATTTTGAAATACATTTCAATTCCTTCCCATTTAACTCTTTAATATGAACAGAGAATGCTTTGCTATAGCTATGCATAACTTGACAATTAATAGCCATGGCCTTTGCCTCTCTGAAGTTAACCATAGTAACTTGCTTCATGGAGATATAACAGAATAAACTGATACCCTTCCCGGCATATGAAATGACGTAACAGGAAAACTGTCATGTATCAAATGTCCAACATAATCTTATAGATCCACAACCTCCAGGGACAATTTGCCAGTCATGTTTGACACCCTCAAAGGTTCCAGTAAGAGCTCTTGTTTTGCTATCTATCTGGGGTTGCGATACTAAGATGGAGTGTGTAGCAATATTTATTATGATCCCCCCCCCTTATATTCATTACATAACTCCAGAGAATTATTTGCTTGAAATACTACTGTTTTATATGTTTATATTTAATAATTTAACCACTATTGATTTGGGTTGTTGTAGGTTTTTTCGGGCTATATGGCCATGTTCTAGAGGCATTTTTTCCTGACGTTTCGCCTGCAGCTATAGCAAGCATGCTCAGAGGAAGTGAGGTCTATTGGAACTAGGAAAGTGGGTTTATATATCTGTGGAATGACCAGGTTGGGGCAAAGAACTCTTGTCTGCTGGAGTTAGGTGTGAATGTTTCAACTGACCATTTTGATTAGCATTTGATGGCCTGGCAGTGCCTGGGGCAATCTTTTGTTGAGAGGTGATTAGATGTACCTGATTGTTTCCCCTCTGTTGTTTTGCTGTTGTAATTTTAGAGTTTTCTAGTACTGGTAGCCAGATTTTGTTCATTTTCATGGTTTCCTCCTTTGTGTTGAAATTGTCCACATGCTTGTGGATTTCAATGGCTTCTCTGTGTAGTCTAACATGGTGGTTGTGAGAGTGGTCCAGCATTTCTGTGTTCTCAAATAATATGCTGTGTCCAGGCTGGTTCATCAGGTGCTCTGCTATGGCTGACTTCTCTGGTTGAAGTAGTCTGCAGTGCCTTTCATGTTCCTTGATTCATGTTTGGGTGCTGTTTTGGTGATCCCAACATAGATGAAGGCGAAACATCAGGAAAAAAATGCCTCTAGAACATGGCCATATAGCCCGAAAAACCCTACAACAACCCAGTGATTCCGGCCATGAAAGCCTTCGACAATACACTATTGATTTCATTTTCATATCATTAACAACTTTTTGATTTCATCACCATATCATGTAGCCTTATAAATTCACACAGGTGCTGCTATTTTCATTTGTAAAATACTGGAGGGATATGCATTTCATACTTAAGTCAAGACCAGTACCTTGAATTGAGCCCAGAAGCAAACTGGAAGTTCACATGAGACTGATGTTGTAGTATATCCATTCCCCAATTTCTATCTGTCAGTATAAACCTCTTGGCAGCTCTCACTGCCAGGCACAAATATGTTTGTCCTACTTACAGTATTTTACATCATTGTGAAAATTACTTCATAAACAAACTCTTTGCTCGCCAGAGGATAGTACAGGCTGTTGAGGGTGACAGGATAGGGAAAGGAAGCAACTCTACAGCAAAAGATCTGCATGTTACATATATTCCTCTTTCAGAAGAAAGAGAGAACACAGTATAAAAATATCCTTAGTATCACCATAAATTTCTATATAAATTCACAGTGTTAAAGTTACAGATTTGTGAATTAAGAATGAGTAAATGTTTTATTTCATTTTGGTTTTGATAAACATTTACAACATTAGCAAATTTCTATTTCAGTTGGATAGGAACATTGATATTTTAAAAGATTGTAATGTGGTGGAAGCTGAAATTGGCAGATTCATCCATCCAGATCTAAGGATTTGAATGCTTAGCTCCTATAAGCCTAAGGCTGAATCCTTGTTTATTCAAGCATGTAAGTGCTGAATTAGAGTTTTGCTCTCCCTTCCCTCCATTTCCCCCCTCCTCCCCAGCACATTGTGCTCTTTTTTGTTGTTGCCTAAAATGTGTTGTTCTAAATGCTACAAATTGCTATAGCTACTGAATATGGTTGGTGGAGATGGAGGGCAACTTGATTTCAATTCAGTGTTGCTATATGTAACATCATTCAATGATCATATATTCAAGAAACAACTTGTACATTTTAAGAAAAATGAATGCAGAAGAAATGAGCCCCACATATTTTAGTTCCTAATGTTAATATGTGTGTGATAATATGACTTTACAGCTAGGATCTTTTCTTTCTAACCTTTATGGAAGCAAATGGCAATCTCTAATAAGCACTTAGTATATAGACCTTATATCTACACCATTGTGAGCTGCTGTAAACTGAGAAATTGAAGAAACTCCATTGTTATAGATGCTTTTTAATCCTACTAGCATGCACCTTATCACCATCAGTGAGGTAGCAACATACCTTGCTCAGAAATTATCATTAGTGAAAGGAGATATGTAGAAAGCACTGAAACAAGCCGGGACTACACAAATATTCTCAGGACTCACTGTGTTTGCATCCTCTTCTGTGCCTCTCGTTCCTCTCTCTGTCTCAGTAATGTTTCCTGTTTTCTTATTAATCCCTTTCCAGAGAGAGCATAGAGGAAATGATATTATTAGGACTGTGCAGTGTCCTCAGAGTATTCATTCCTATTATCTCTCATTGAGCAGCGACTAGGTAAATATATAGGCATTGTAACACATTTACAGTTTTGGGATATTGTTTCATCATTTCCACATGTTCTACTTTCTATATTATTTCAGAGGAAATATCTGCTCTTTGCTTCATGGAACTAAAGGTATAAAGAGAACACTGACATAAAATAAGTTTGTAATACTTAAGGGGTGGGGTGAGTCAAGAATTAAATGTACAGTCAAATAGAAGAGCCCCATATCCATTAGGGGGAAAGAAATTAGTTAATTTTCAATCAAGAATTTAATAGAAGTAGATCTTGATATATTGCTATGCCAAGATGTTCTATATAGCAATTCTGTTCACATCACATTCCCATTTTTTCAGATGAAAAGCACCATTACTTTCTAAACTAACACATAATCCTTGTATAGCCATCCACAGACTGAAAGTCACAGGATTTCACCAATCTTAAAGATCATTTGATAGAAATCATAAAGATCAATATGTCTCTTTCTATAAGTTACACCATCCCAGTTGTTGCAGTCTTCCTCCATCACATTTGGAATCTGCAAGGAATTTATTTTGACAGGATAAATGAAGACTGCCTAGTCTGCATTTCATAAATTAAGCAATAAGGGATGACTGAACAATTTAAACTAGTTTCATTTCACTTCCTCTTGGTATCAGGTCATTGGGCTTAATTATATCATTGTACACAAAATTTAAGGCCAGTTTCCCCTTGCACCCATCTATGTGATAGTCAACCAGGGAGATCACCTAAGGGTGAAGGTAGGTCCAGGATGCCAGCATGGCTTATAGGATTTTATGCCTCATCTTGCATTCTGACCTACTTGCTTTTTGTCAATAGGAACTGAGATTGTTGATTCATCCCTCTATGGTTTTATTCAAGTATGCCACAAGATGAAAGAAGGTTTTATACAAGTTGAGAGATTGGCACCAAATGTTGAAACTGTGAGCCACATATAGTTATATAAGATTTACTCATTTATAATTTCAACCAAATCCAGCTTCTTTGGGATGTTTTCTATTAATCATTTAGTCTTAGCATGGGTGAACATTTCAATCCTATTTCATTTTTAGAAAATTGATTACCAGTGTTTGCAAACTTCTTCACATTTCAGATGGAAAGAGCTAGAAAGAAAAATGAATGTAAATATGGAGAAAACCAAATTAGACAGATTTGTCCATGCTGGCTCTTAAAAGTCAGGCTTTGAATCCCTGTGTAGTCAGCTATGTTACTGGTGAATTATAATTATTGCCATTTTTCCTGGAGAGGTTCTATCTGTTTAAGATAGATGGTATCTTCAACTTGGTCTTCATACTGGAGATAGCAGTACCAACTGAATTTTGCTGGCGGACATTGGGGATAATTTTGTTTTATTTCGCATCAAAATTTGCAGACTTCCTGTTAGAGATAGAAAACTGCTTGAGGCTTCAAATATTGAATTGTAGTCTAAACTGAAAGATTTCACCATGCCTATTGTGTAGATGGTAAGGTACATCTACACTGAAGAATGAAGGCATTCTGACACCACTTTAATTACGGGAACTGTTTTATAAGGTCTTTAGTCTTCTCTGTCAAATAATATTATTGTCTCACCATACAACAAACTCCAGCATTCCTTAGTATTGAGCCATTGCAGTTACAATGATATCAAGCAACATTAATTTTTTAGTGTAGATGAACCCTAAGGATTCATTTCTCTCAATGTAAGGCAAGGACTTCTGTTTTTAAAATATTTTTCTCAATATTTCTCTAAGGTTAACTTTTTACAGGTGGTATGTTTTCTAGAGGAATTGACATGCAGCTGTGTTCTTTTCTTTGTACAAATATCTCCCCCTACACACATACTTTAATCACTCAGTTCATTAATGTATGACTATAACATATATGGGTGCATACATAGATAAATCTATAACCTCTGCAGGTATTTAGTCTGTCAGGAAGAAAATTGCAGTTTGTGTGTGTTTTAGTTGAAATCTGATTCTTTGCATTTCTTAGAGCAGAGAGAGAAATCTATCCCAGTGCTCAGAGGCCCACTTCAATATCCAAAGCGATTTATATTGTTTCCCCAAACTGTAATAAGAGAGGTGTTATCTCTACCGTTCCCTTGATGGGCTTTAAATTCAGACCCAAGATCATCATATATATCTGACAGCCTAAGGTGCAAAGAGGATTCCATTTGATAGCAGAATTGTAATGAATCACTGGGGTAGGAAACATTTATGAATATATTTTTCCTTTTGAGAGGGAGAAGTGTCATTGAATATAGCAGCCATCATGTCACTTCACTGCAGAAAATGTGCATCCTTGCTTAAGATTAGAGAAAGAAAAAAAAAAAGGTTAATTTTAGGTGTTAGGTGTTTGTTAGAAATGTGGTTTCGATGGAAAATTGAAAGATGAAAAAGTGTATGGTTTTTATTTATTCTTTGTGGGTTGAGGAAAAAAATCATACCTTCAGTTTCTTCCTCTCTTGAATTTTAATGAAGCTTGTGAATATTGTGAATAGCAGATGTAACATTTTAGCCACATCAAAGTACATATAATGTACATGGCACTAAATCACATATAGTCCTAACAAGATCCAGTGAATCAACAGGTTTAGTAAATTTCAGTAATCCAATGGGTCTGCTCTAACTGAGTGCAATAATTCGAACTTGACTTTTGTTCCTTCTCAACTGAGAGTGAAGAGGAATGTTAAACGGCAGCCAGCTCCCTACATATTGTTTCCTTAACTTAAAAAAAACATATATTGTAAAATCACTGGGGAAGTGGCTGAAGTTATGTAATTCTGTTGTTCCTGAAAGGTCATATGGATATACGACTTACTGCATGACAAAAGTATTGCTCAGCTGGATTCCTTTAGACTACAGGCAAAAAGATTGCATGACTAAATGAAATAGCACATTTTGACTTACAGGAGACGTTGCTGTTATATGTCAGTGCTGATGGGTGCTCTTTTAAAGAAAAATGCCAGACTGAAATGCTCAAAGTTAAACTGCACCTGAATCGCTGCTGGAATTCTTGTTTTTGTTTTCAAGATGCTGATCCTATGGTAGTGTAAAACTGTTTTTGTGTACTGCTGATGATATTTCTTTCAGAAATCTCTGGCAGATTCTGAGGGCTTACAGATATTAAAAAAAAACATTAATACTGTCACAGTTCTGTCCCATGTACAAAAGAAGATACATGCTGAGAATGTTAACTATTATACAAATTAGCAAAACATTGACATTTACAGTTATTTGTCTGAAGCTCCATCTACACTGCCATATAATGCAGCTGCATTGAACTGGACTATATGAGTCTACACTGCCATATAATGAGTTCAACGCAATTAAACTGCATTCTCAATGCATTATATAGCAGTGTAATGGGGCCTGGAAGGGAGTGGTATGCTCTTTATCCTTCACCTTCCTCCCACTGCTTTCAATTACTTGAGGTTAGGATAGTTTTACAAGTTCTAAGATGGCATTGCTCGGGAACCAAAATTTGATAGTTCTTGCTAGAACAGAAGATTGTTGAATGCAGTGAATCCAAAGCAATCTCAACTTGCTTCACTGCCACCTCTCCACTCAGGTCATTATCTTGCAATGATAAACAGGAATGCTGACAGACCTGGCTCCACCCAGATGGACATTCCATAGATGCCATGGAGTTTCCACAGTAGCAAAGAGTGGTCAAAGTGTTGGAAGAAAAGTGGTTGGAATGCTAGCAGTATTCCAGAGGCTAATAATGACCTCACTCATATTGGTAGTCCTAACTATAGTAAAGCCACTAAATACATTGGATTCAAGTAAGTGTTGATTCATCATTCACCAACTAATAAAATGAATACACTCTAGACCAGGTATGTTAACCATGGTTCCCTGTAATCCTAGAGTTACACAATGCAGCACTAGTGGCTTTCGGAGGTGGGGAGGATGAACTGTAGATATATTCCCTGAGAGCTGGAATTTATTTCTAGCATTCATCCAGGGTAAAAAGATGACACGGATTGACTGAACAGCATGATAGGGATTTACTGAAATTAGCCACATAAAATAAACATAATATCTAAATATCAGAAATGCACATTTTCTTTCCATTTTATGTCATGGTGGAACTATGTTATTTGTCAGAACAACTGTCCATTACTTGAAAAACAGTTCTGCATAAAACTATTTCCTCTACAGTTAGAACAAAATATGTAGGTGGGTGTCCAATATGTTCCTTTTTATTAAGAGTACTTTCTATAATTGCCAAAGGATGACGAGATATAATTTCCCTGTATCTCACTGATATTACTGAATTTGTTAATGCAAGACACATTTTTAAAATATATAATATTCTTAACATAGTTTAATATCAGTTCCAAATCAGAATTATTGCTTGACTTTGGGGAAGTAGAGAGGGACTAGGAATTGAGTTCTCTAAATATGATATTGAAGATTGCATGGAAAATAGGCTTTTGATCTGAAGATGAGTAAACTTAATTTATTTTTAAATCAACACATTCTTCTGTTTTGTGATTTAGTCTACATGTTCTCTGTATCCCTTTTCTGCCAACTCTAGCCAAGAAGAGGGAGCATAGATATGACTACATAGAACATCACAATGCCATCAGCATATGTAGCATTCAGCAAATAGAATTATAGAATCATTGAGTTGGAAGAGACCTCATGGGACATCCAGTCCAACCCCCCACCAAGAAGCAGGAAAATTGCATTCAAAACACCCCTGACAGATGGCCATCCAGCCTCTGTTTCAAAACCTCCAAAGAAGAAGCCTCCATCACACTCTGGGGCAGAGACTTCCACTACTGAACAGCTCTCACAGTTAGGAAGTTCTTCTAAATGTTCAGGTGGAATCTCCTTTCCTGTAGTTTGAAGCTATTACTCCACCGTCCTAGTCACCAGAAAACAAGCTTGCTCCTTCCTCCCTATGACTTCCCCTCACATAATAATTATACATGGCCATCATGTCTCTTCTCAGCCTTCTTGTCTGCAGGCTAAACAAGCCCAGCTCTTTAAGCCACTCCTCATAGGGCTTGTTCTCCAGACCCTTGATCATTTTAGTTGCCCTCCTCTGGACACATTCCAGTTTGTCAACATCTTCCTTAAATTGTGGTACCCAGAATTGGACATGGTATTCCTCGTGTGGTCTGACCAAGGCAGAGGGTTAGCATGACTTCCCTGGATCTGGACACTGGATCTAGACACTATAATCCCATTGGCTTCTTTAGCTGTTGCATGACATTGTTGGCTTATGTTTCACCTGTTGCCCACAAGGACTCCAAGATCTTTTTCACACATACTGCTGTTGAGCCAGGCATCATCCCCCATTCTCCATCTTTGCATTTCATTTCTTTCTGCCTACGTGGAGGATCTTGCATTTGTCCTTGATGAACTTCATTTTGTTTTGTTTTTTGGCCCATATCTCTAATGTGTTAGGATTGTTTTGAATTCTGCTCCTGTCTTCTGGAATATTAGCTATCCCTCCCAATTTGGTTTTGTCTGCAAACTAGATGATCATGCCTTCTAGCCCTTCATCTAAGTCATTAATAAAGATGTTGAACAGGACTGCATATGACTGCCATTGGCTGTACCAGCTCTGTATAGTCCCATAACATGTAGATTATGATATTTAGC
Organism: Anolis sagrei; assembly: GCF_037176765.1. Lineage (NCBI taxonomy): Eukaryota > Metazoa > Chordata > Lepidosauria > Squamata > Anolidae > Anolis > Anolis sagrei. Next base: position 232,240,528 of record NC_090023.1, read on the forward strand.
ACCATATCAAATCATAGACAGAGATAATGGAATAATTTCCAGAAAGGCTTTTGTTGCTTCATTTTTCAATAGAATATTTCACACTTGACACCTGCATATACATATTTATCCATAGTTCTCTGCACTGTTGTACTGTAGTCAATGGTACTGGATGGGCTAAATACAAAGTATGACATTTTTGGTATTCTTCTAAGGAGACAAAAATTGATTAACTCTATTGTTGACAGGAATAAATTAACAAATGAACTCACTGCTAAACGTGTTTCTATTTTATAAAAGTTATTGTTTTTCAATCAATTACAAGTACCAGCATTCAAGACAAAAGGCTTATTTGAGGTCAGTGTACTACAAAATCCCTTTGCAAGACTCACCCAAAATGACTTCACCCATTATCCCGAAAGGTGACCAGAAGTGATGCATTGCCACTTCACTTTCTCAAAATAGCAGCTATAACAAGACCATGGGGGGCTCTGGAGATTTGAAACCAATAATCAGGTTGTGCAACAAGCCCCCCCCCTTCTAGAACATCTTTTTCTTCCATTTCTGGCAATAACCTATCTCTCTCATCCCAGAGTGACCCAGTAGCAAAAGTACCTTGTTTTTCCAATAAGGTAGGCATTTCGACATATGAAGAGGCTAAGTTCTCCCTTTGCCCCTTACTGCTACTACTAGTACCTCCACCTCCTTGCATAAATGGAGAATGTGCTTTTGTTAGCATCGTTCAGCTAGCTTAGGATCCTAGCCATAAGATTGTTAATATTGTGAGCTCCCTTTTTAACATTTTCACTATTTTTAGCTTGAAGGCTTGGTCCCTGCTTTTGAAAGCGTACACAAAAATTTTGAATCAAAATGACTGTAGCTAGTTACCCAGTTGTGATTGCTTCTACAAAATTACCTCTTCCTCATCAGTCTACTTCCTGCTGAAGATTGTTGCTATAACATCTCATCAAGTTTTTTCCAAACTATCGTGACTTAAGGTGAACCTGTCAGAAAGTTTTCTGGACACTAATTGTTTAGAGGAGGTTTGCCATTGCCTTCCAATGTCACCCAGTGGGTTTCACAGCTTAGTGGTATTCAATACCTGGTTTCCAGAGTCAAATCCAACTTTGAAATCACTACACCATGCTTCTCTCTCCTACAGAATATATCAGAAATCACCTCCCCTCCAACCCCCCTCCCCCACTATCCACCGACTTGATTTATGTTTTATAGTTCCCAATGCCACTTCCTTTCTGAAAGCAAGAAACAATCATAAAAATAGCAGAGATTGTGAAAATAACAGCCCCAAACATTTTAATGCATTATCTTGTTTTACTTCATAGAAAAATCCATGGAAGTGCAGAGCAGTTTATCTATAGTAAGCAGATTAAAAAGGGAGTGTGGTTTTAGAAGCTTTCCAATTAGCGCCTCTATCAATTTGTCTTTATGAGAATGTTGCATAGTTTATGTATTGTAAATATATTATGACATGGAATGGGAATCTTGCTAACTAGAACACAAGGCTCCTGGGGCTCCTCTGTGTTATGATACCAGTTGTACTAATAATCCTTTTATATACTGTATTTTGCCTGCTCAGCTAGGAGGCAAAAACAGAACCTTTTAAAATTTATGGAGAAAACAACGCTGGCAGCAGCAGCAGCAACAACCGTGTGCAAAACGGAGAAAGAGAGAATAATAGCAGAATGGGGGCTCTCGCTTTCCCCACTGGAAAGGTGCCTCCACTTTTCCACCCAAAGCTACAGTATTGGCCACTTTATAGGAAGAGAAATTACAAAATACAGTGATCATAAAGCACAAAGCCAAAGAGGAATTGATCTTGGATGCAAGATGGGATTGAGTTATAATGTAACAAGTTACAGGTCTTTGCTTCCTGGAAGGCAAAACCAATTGATTTATTATCATGACTTCCAGCTTGCTTTTTTTAAAGGAACTGTAGACACTTGGTAGCATGTCTTCTTTGATTTGCCACACTATGTCTTAATTACCAGTGCTATGAGATCCTGTGGTAGCTTTTTCCAACTTCAAAGGCTCGTACAGCTTAAGCAGCATGAGAGGATCAGATTTGTAAGAATACTGAGTGACAACAATAGGGTGTCTTCATATTTTAGAGTTGTCAGTTCATTTTTTATTTATTGGACATCAAAGTAGAAGTACACATCCACATGCACACACATACACAGATGATAATGGGTTTATTCAGCACTTTTCCCCTTCTCCTTTAGAAAATCTGAAATTCTTTTCTGTCTAAATAAACATCACTCAAGATTTTGAAGAAAATTAATTCAGAAACACTTTTAAAAAGAGCAACACACACACCAATATATACCTATTGGATACCCATATTTCAATCTCTTTTTATGAAGAGCAGCTCAAGATAAGTATCATAACTGATTTGAGTAACAAAACTAATAGTTGGTGTTATGTCAAAGGTGCAACAGAAATAAATTTCTATGATTATCATGGAAAGACTAATTATGCGGTTTCATATACTTGCGTGGTAGTGAGTGCCATGTATTCAAATCATTCTAGATGAGTGGACCAAGAAGGCAACTCCTTTGTGGATGGCATACCACTCAAGTACATGGAACTGCATTGTTGATCTTTTCTCTTTTGATGGGCCTTACCACACAATATTAAAATTAAAAGAAAAGTTCCTGTGGATCTCCTGCCATACCTTTTGCCATTTTTTTCAATCTGCATTAACCAAATCTTTCTGGACACCATGAGACCATGGCTCTCTGTGTGGACTCACCTTAAGGTACCCAAATTTTAATCTCACTTCCTTACTCCAGATTAAGCGACTGTCTGGAAAGGTTCTGTGTTTGCTCTTTCAGGCTGAATTTTTCACCTCATCTGAAAGCCCTGGTGAAGTGTCCTACTTCACCAGGCTTTCACGGGGAAAGAAGGAGCAGTAGGGAGCTTTGGAGTTCTTTGCCATCTCTATGCAGATGACACGCAACTCTACTACTCCTTTCCACCAACATCCAAGGAAGCCCCTCGGGTTCTGGACCAGTGCCTGGCCACTGTGATGGGCTGGATGAGGGCTAACAGGTTGAAATTGAATCCAGACAAGACAGAGATCCTCCAGGTCAGTCACTCAGCCGAACGGGGTATAGGGTGGCAACCTGTGTTTGACGGGGTTACACTCCCCCTGAAGACACAGGTCCGCAAGTCTGGGGGTCCTCCTGGATTCAGCGCTGACGCTTGATGTGCAGGTGTCGGCGGTGGCCGGGATGGCCTTTGCACAGTTTAGACTTGTGCGCCAGCTGCGACCGTACCTCGAGAAGTCTGATTTGACCATGGTGTTCCATGTCTTAGTTACCTCAAGATCAGACTACTGTAATTCACTCTATGTTGGGCTGCTCTTGAAGACAGTTCGGAAACTACAGCTGGTGCAAAGATCGGCAGCCAGATTGTTAACTGGAGCAAGTTACAGAGAGTGGTCAACCCTCCTGTTTAAACAGCTCCACTGGCTGTCGATAAGTTTCTGGTCCCAATACAAGGTGCAGGTTATCACCTATAAAGCTCTAAACAGTTCAATACCTGCCTATCTGAGTGACCGCCTCCTCCCTTACAAGCACACGCAGTCCTTAAGATCTTCTGGGGATGTCCTTCTCTCGCTTCCGCCCCCGTCTCAGGCATGGTTGGTGGGGATGAGAGAGAGGGCATTCTCTGTGATGGGCCCCGTCTCTGGAACTCCCTCCCCAGGGAGATTAGGCTGGCACCCTCCCTAGCCACATTCCGTAAGGAATTAAAGATATGGATGTTTCGCCGTGCTTTTGATTGACGACTGCTATGACAAATGGCCTATATCATTACTTGAATTGTCATTCAATCTGATGTCCTATATTATATAAACTGATCCTGTTAATTTGCTTTGTTTCCATGATTTTTCCTATGCCATTATACATTGTCATCTACCTTACTAAACCACTTTATCCTTTAACTAGTTCACGTAGTGGTTTTCCTCCCCCCCCCCCCCCAAAATTAGTTTGCTGTTATTGTTGTTGCTAGCTATTTTTGTTATGTTGTTTTACGCTGTTTTGTGCTGTTTTAATTGTTATTGCTCTATTTTAATTGTATTCTGCCTGGGCTTGGGCCCCATGTAAGCTGCCCCAAGTCCCTTAGGGGAGATGGAGGTGGGGTAGAAAAATAAAGTTGTTGTTGTTGTTGTTGTTGTTGTTGTTCTTCTTCTTCTTCTTCTTCTTCTTCTTCTTCTTCTTCTTCTAGGGCAAATATGTCACTTGCACACAGCTCCCTCTCAGCAATGCTTTCTCCATTACATGGGGAAAGTGTCGCCCTTTCAGGGAGGCCCCATGCTGGCTCCATTGGAGCCAGCACAACATGGGAAACTTCCCATATTGGGGTGAAAGTGTCTAGTGATGCTTTCAACCCAGTTGTGGCCAGGACCTATGCTGGAAGTCCCACAACATCATGTGATATCCAGCATTGGTCTCCATCCCCCAGACAGTGTGAAAGTGTTCTAATGCACTTATTTCACCCTGTCTGATGAAGTTGCTACACTGCCTTATAATCTAGTTTTAGAATATGAATAAACTGCATTGAACTGGGTTATATGAATCTATACTGTTCTGTATTCCAGATCAATGCAGTCAATCCACAATCTGAAACTGATTTATAGGACATTGTATATCCAGCTTCAATAGAACATTTTAAAGTATTACTAAAATGTATTTCTCCTGATATGTTCTCAGTGATGTTCATTTTGAGTATACTGCTACAAATCTCTTCAAAATGGAATTATTGGTGAGATTTTGATGTTATTTCTTTATATTTCTGGTTACTAAAAGGAAAGTGAGCTATAAGAATAAACTTCAAGATAAAGAAACAGTCCACGTTTGTGTTATTGAGAAACATTTTTAGCTGAATTATTATTTACTGCACTTTCTCATAAACAAAATATGACAGTTCTAAGGGTATTGTCTTCATTGGTCATAGAAGAAAATGTCCAATGCACTTTAAATTACAAATTGATCCAGAATTTAAATGTAGACAGTAAGAATATTAAATTATATGAGCCTACTGCTCACTTCAGTACAAAACACTTCACCCCTTTGCCTTTGTTTTATGTTAAATCATTCTAAAATGGCATTACCGCTTATAAATGCTTCACTGGAGATGAAAGGGAATATTCCTATCTTTTTACAAGGACAGATAGCTGAGAGGTCATTATATCCCTTGCTGCTTGATGAAACCAAGTCTATAATCAGAGCAGCAGTTGGGGAAAAAAAACCCATTTTCTTCATCCAGCAGTTTTTATTTTATTTTATTAACCTGTTTAGTCTCAGTGTTTAAATGTAGAAAAAATGGCTCTCTCAGTTGCTCTGGTTGTGATCATAAATCAAGATAATCAGAATCAGCAGAGCAAACAAAAGGCAAATATTATGATAAAACATAAATGAGAATGGGGAAAGAAAGAATTTCAAGAAGTGTAATGTTGACATTTAAATGTATGCAAAACATTTATAAAACAATGGGGATTTTTTTCTGCAAAGCATACTCAAATGCTCACCTTACAGTTTTAAGAAATTCAGTGTTTAACATTTTGAGTATGTCGTGCCGTGATTTAACCAGCGATTCCAACTGGTGGAAATCCTTTTAAGAACAATATTATAATTTATCCTGAGATGAACATCTTGGATAGCTAGCAATTTCTACAGTACATTCTCTGAAAGGAAGATGCATTGTGCCTCAATAATCTTTTCCTCGAGCCCACTGGGGGATGTTCCTTAATCCTTCTAGTAGGGGAAAAAATCAGGAATTGTTTAATTGAGCAATTCAAAACATCTACTGGTGCATAATAATAAAACACTTATTCTGTGCACTCGACTTAATCGGGGCATGCTTAATCAGGAATCTGCTTAATCTTAGAGAACTGATTTTAACTTAATGGCAGTAACTGTTGCTTAATTAGAATGATAATTGTGTAAAGAGATGGCATCTACCTCTAGTTGTTTGCCAGATCTTCATCTGAAACACTTTTCTTTAGACAGACTACGCTGAGAAGGGGGGATCAGGAGATCAGAAAAGGAACACAAGAGGAAGAGTTGCTGCCATTTTAAAAAAAACCTCTATTGATTTCTGGAGTCTTGTGTTCAGTTGCTGCAAACTGAGTTCAAAATTAAACTTCATGAAGGGTTTTTGTTGCTGTGTACTTTCTAACCTATGGCAACCCTAAGGAGAAATAAACATTGGAGGCGGGGGGGGGGGGGGGGGGGTAGCAGTATTTGTTAAAAAAGTTTTGTCCTTGCTGTTCTCTGTTTCTAAGAAAGTGTGACTTATCTAAGGCGACTCGCTGATTTTCCATGAATGAGCTTGGATCAAAACCTGGATCTCCCATCACTCAAACCACTACACCACATTGGCTCAATCATGAAAATTCTGGTTATCAGCAATCTTGGTCCTATTTATATGATCATATCCTCCAACTGTCATGCTATGGTAAGAAAATCCCTGAAAATGGAAAGGCATGGTAGGGAACGAAAGAAGACAGTTCCCTTCATTTCCCCCCGCTTTCCCCTCACTTTCCCACTTTAATGTGATGAGTTGCATAGTTCAGTTGCTGCAAACCAACTTCAAAATACAAAAGTACTTTGTGCTTGGAAGAAAAAATATCTTGTCTTTTCATGTATACTCAAGCAAAAACAAACTTTTCCTAACTTGTGTTTTCTCCCTTTTAATAACTGTTGAATCTTGACCACATTCTAATGTTACTTGGTGTCCTGGTTTTCATATGTAAAATGGTCAAGGATATATACTAGAATAGAATAGTGACTAAGACTGTAGCCCTGAATTCAGAAACCTGGGAGTAATTCTAATTGAATTCTATAAGATTAGTCTTTGACTGAGTAAACAGAGAATTACAATGTCTCAAATCTTCAATCTCTTATAATTTTCAGTAGGCCACTCAATGTTGTTGCTGCATGCTTGAAATCATTCCTGACTTATGTTGACTCTAAGGCAAATCCTTCACAGAGTTTTCTTGATGAGATTTGTTCAGACGGGGTTTGACTTTGCCTTCCTCTGAGGCTGACAGAGCATGACTTGCCCAAGATAATCCAACAGTTTTCATGGCTGAGCAGAATTTCAAACCCTGGTCACCAAAGTCACAGCCAAATATTCACATAACTATATCATGCTGACTATTTCTGCAAAATGCAATTGGCAACTTCATCTCCATATATTAACCATATATTAACCAGTGCTTGCTGAGCAGAGGGAAGTTTTCATTCCCATTCTGACATTTACTAGTACCTTTGAAAGACAATATCTAAGGTGGTGGTTCTGATTTGGGGAAAAGGTTCGGAAACTTCTGTAGATAATTTAAAGTTCAAACTAAATTTTCAGTTGGTTTCATTGCCCCATTAGGCATGGAGTATTACAGGAGTACTGAACCAGTTACAAGGCTATTGCAAGAGTAACTGGAATTTTGTCTAATGCTTTTGAACATTAGAAGACTAGAATGCCAAGTATTGGTCTTGCTATAATATCATTGTTATTGTATGAGGGAATAGAGAAACATTCTTTTTCAGTTTTCAAGATTTAAACCCAGTTGCTAATTCAACTAGCATAAACTCATTGAATCAACTGCTGAATAGAAAGCCTCTACTTTTGCAAAACTTAATGATTCTGTCAGTCCTTGAACTGGGATTGGCAATTGGATTTAACTATGAGGTAAATATTACTGTGCAAGATATTTTCACTGGACAACTACATTTTATCTTTTGGTTTCTTCTGAATAGTAAAACAGAGCCTATATGAACAAAATGAACTACTGTTTTTCCAATGCCATTTCCCCCCCAAGCTAACATAAATAAGTTGGCAAAAGGTCCAAAAAAGAAGTGAATTGTACAAATCTTTCTGTTTTCAAACTCCTGTAACTTTTCTTAACAGGGCCTTGACCCCTGTTTTCACCATGTCATACACAGCAGGAATCAGAGCTCATGCAAAGGTGAATTCTGATGAAATGCTATATAGGGGTTAAATTCCTCCAACAACCATTGTAAACTGATCAGGCAAAAGTGAAGAGAAGATGAAATATATACTTTTTCCATGTGAATGTTTAAAAGAACAATAAAATATTATCTATAAATGGGGAAGAAATATGTTTTGATGAAGCTGAACATACAAACAATGATCTTGCTTCCAATAATATAACCCCATGAATGCTCTCCCCTACCCCCTCTCTCTCATACATACATACATACATACATACATACATAAGCATGCACATGCACACTTATTTCCATGGATGCTATAAAGCATAGATCTTACCTGCAACATAACTATTCTGTGTGTAGGTGCACATGCATACATGTACATGCAGAGAGGGGGGGGCTATAGTATTACATTATAAATGTATATGTGTTCAAAAGAAACATTTTTAAATTCACTTCAGTAATTTTTTTAGCCAAAATTGTGTTGTCAGACTCAGAGAAGTCGAAAATCTAATAGATATCAGTGTTCAAATATGCATATTAGGAGAAGGTCCATCTCTTTAAATTCACAAAGATGAAATTCCCCAGCCATCTTTGAACAGCACTGAAACATAAGCTTAAATCTAGAGATAATGTAGGCAGAGTACAATTTATGGAATATTCACAGAATCCTCAACAACAGAGATTGCCTTATGTAAGCCAGCCCGAGTTCCCTTGGGGGAGATGGAGGCAGGGTATAAATAAAGATTATTATTATTATTATTATTATTATTATTATTATTATTATTATTATTGCATAGAAGGCATATCTGGTACTCACAAATGGTCAACTATAAGAACAACCCAAAACAGAAGATGGCAGAATACCAATGTAACAGAGATGACTCAAATGCATCATCAATGAGCTGCAACATTATCTTGACAATAACGTATTCTCTATTTATAGACAGCCACCAATAATAAACAGCTGCTTGCTCACAACAGACCATACAATAGGACTAGAAAATGGGGAAAGACTCTGCCACAAACCCTGGTGCCAACTCTCACCTACCACACCTATTCTGCCAATACTATATGTGAATCAATAGGATCTACTACACTCTAGATCAGTGGTTCACAACCTGTGGGTCCCCAGGTGTACAACTCCCAGAAATCCCAGTCAGTTTACCAGCTATAAGGATTTCTGGGAGTTGAAGGCCAAAACATCTGGGGACTCACAGGTTGAGAACCACTGCTCTAGATCCTAATAACGCCACCCATTACATAATTTACTTGTTCATTGCTCAATCTCCATGTAGGCCATCTTTTACCAACAAATATGGCATATAGACAGAACAATGTGTGTGCACAAAAGAATAAATGGACACAGATCCATTTAATGGCAAGGCAGAATAAATGGCAAGGCAGAAAAACAAAATGCAGACCACACCAATCTACATGGAAGCTATTGTGGATAATTTTCAAGGGTAAATTGGAAATAAAGACAGTTGAATTAGTAAGTATTTGCAAATTTCAATTATTAGAATAAGTCTATTCAGAGAGAATAGATACACAGAATAATATATACTGGTTTTCATTACAGTTATGTGGACAGCAAAAAATGGAAATCTCTGAGCCTTCAACAGAACCAACATTACTTCTTTCACACCTCAAAGACAACTGAGAACATAGCAGTTTAACAGACTTATGCATACATTTACAAAGGCTGGATTGTTATATGAAACCAGACCTTTTAGAGGTTTATGACAATGTTAGCATTGTGTTTTTCCTGTATTTCACTACCATCACAGTGTTACCCATTTTATTATACTGTTTGGACATTTACTTCTATTTGCAGTAGTTGAATTCATCTCTGACTAACTAAATCTATAGGTTGACTTAGACAAAGCTTTTTTTCTAGCATACAAACCCATGCTAATGTATTTTCATCTTCTATTTAGGAAATTAAATAACATTAGGAATAATTGAAAAATGGGTTTAAAAATGTTTATTTGGTGTTGGGAAACCCTGACAAGGAGAATCGTGAACCACTGAGTATCTTTGCCATTCTGGACTTAGAGTGCATCTATATTGTAGGATTAATGCAGCATGACTCAATGCTATGTAATCATGAAGGTTGTAATTTTACAAAGTCTTTAGCCTTTAGTGCTGAGTACTGGTGCCCCACAAAACAGCAATCCTATGACCCTTTAGCATGGAGCCATGGCAGTGAAAGTGGTGCCAAACTGCACTTATTGTGTAGATGCACACCCATTCTGTGTAAAATTCAAACATGGATTTTTGCATAACACTCCCCCCCCCCCCTGCAAAAAAGTAGTATTTCCTATCCAGAAAAGAATATTTCTGCATGGAAATATTCTGTGCCTACAATATTGTTTCCTCTGCCCAAACACTAGGGGTGTATAATTTAGTTAAACCCTATTCAGTTTTAGGTATCCAGATTCTGTTGGACCCCCAGATCCATCTTTGGGAGCCTCCCAAATTTGGCTGGGAAAAATCTGGTTCCCAAAAAATGGATCTGGAAGTCGACCAAAATCTGGATACTGAAAAAAGAATGGGGTTTAACCAATTTTTTCAAAATGCAAAACAATGAAATGCAAAAACACAGTATTCCAGGTGAGGTCTAACCAAAGCAGAATACAAAGGCGCCATGACTTCTCTCGATCTAAACCAGTGGTTCCCAAGTTGTGGGCCCCCAGATGTTTTGTCCTTCAACTCCCAGAAATCCTAACAGCTGGTAAACTGGCTGTAATTTCTGGGAGTTGTAGGCCAAAACATTTGGGCACCCACAGCTTGAGAACCACTGGTTTAGATTGAGAGAAGCCATGGTGCCTTTGTATTCTGCTTTGGTTAGACCTCACCTGGAATACTGTGTCCAATTCTGGGCACCACAGTTCAAGAGAGATATTGACAAGCTGGAAAGTGTCCAGAGGAGGGTGACTAAAATGATCAAAGGTCTGGAGACCATGCCCTATGAGGAGCATCTTAAAGAACTGGGTATGTTTAGCCTGCAGAAGAGAAGGTTGAGAGGAAACATGATAGCAAGGCATAAATATGTGAAAGGATGTCATAAGGAAGAGGGAGCAGTCTGGTTCTCTCCTCCCCTTGAAACTAGGACTAGGAACAATGGGTTCAAATTACAGGACAGAAGATTCCACCACAACATTAGGAAGAATTTCCTGACCATACAAGCTGTTCAGAAGTGGAACTCTTTGCCTCAGAGTGTGGTAGGAACTCCTTCCTTGGATGGCCATCTGTCAGGGACACTTTGATTGTGTTTTTCCTGCATGGCGGGGGGTTGAACTAGAAGGCCTATGTGATCTCTTCCAACTATTGTTCTATGATTCTATCTAATGTCTCTGTCAAAACTGAGGTTCTCAAATCTGTACATTTTAATAAAGAGAAGACTTGCAGTGGTTTCCAAGACAGAAAAAGAACAAACGGTACATACCCATGACACAGGGGCTCTCCATCATTTCATAAAACTGCTGTTGCCTTGCTGATTGTCCCAAACTTGTATGCACTATGAAGCCTAACTTTTCAGTTTTTTAGATTTTGAGATCAAAAAGTAGCAGTTAGACTTGGGAAAATAAACAATTAATGCAAGCAATAATAATATGAACCCTTGCTCTTAAATGAACCTCCCCAAGTCCTAAATCAACAATTAACAAAATGGGATGGGGAGAAATGTAATAGAATTGGAACAATATGAATTTACTTCTTGATATAAATGTGATATTTACTTCAAAGAATATGACAGTTACCTGTACTATTAGGAATGTTGCTGGGACTGTTTCATAAATCAGGTTCTATAACATAATTGAGTAGTGAGGGCTGGTGCTTTTTATAAAGGCAAGATTGAATCATAAGATAATTAATGGTACCATCATTTGAGCCTTTAATCTATTTTATTGAGAAATCCTTCTCCTTTTTTATGAACAATTTGTCCTTTAGGCATTGGATTGAATTCTCTGAATAAGCAAAAAAAAAATCTGAGTAAGCCAAAAAAATTAAGAGATTTTTCTGTAAGTGAAGATATTTTTGTCTAATGTCTTCCTGAGAGAAGGGATAATTTAGTAGTATTTTTCAAACACAATTTGATTTATGTCAGAAAATGTGTATGCGGTCATTTTCAATAAGACTTTATAGATAATATGTTCTAGAATTGCTGATTGAGAATAACACATGTAAGCACACATGATGACGAAATAAATTTTGGGATAGTCAAATTGCTAACAGATTCCATTTAAACATTAATAAATAAAAGTTGTTCTTGTTGGAATATGCTAACCTTCTCTAGAGGTTTGTAAATAGAGGCTGGTGGGCATCTGTCTGGAGTGATTTGATTGTGCATTCTTTTTTCCTTGGAAGGGGTTGGATTGGATTACCCTTGTGATCTCTTCCAAATCTATGATTCTGCTATAACAGTTCCTTGCACAAATTGAAAAGTAGCAGCAGTGAAGCAGCTGCACTCACTCTGAATCATCTATTTCTTGAATACCTAGTTTTGAACGTTCATTAGACCCAATGCACTATAACAGAGTTTACTTGGAAGATTTTTTGAGATTCCCCACTCTCCCATGATGCTTCTAGGGCATTTCTAAGGCCGAATATTCACAGAATGGGCATTAGAAACCAGCTGCCTCCTTTTCCTCCCTCTTTTTTCCTCTATATGTTCCCTCATGATTCTACCATCTAATTATTCCACAATGCTCCAACAGAGGGGGCATATATATGTATATTTCCTAGTGACATTGCTTATATATGTAGACCAAGCATGGGAAAACTTTGGCTCTCAAGGTGGTTTGGACTTCAAATCCCAGAAATCCCAGTTAGCTTACTGGCTGTTAGGAATTGTGGGACTTGAAGTCCAAAACACCTGGAGGTCCAAAGTTTTCCCATGTCTGATGAAGACTAAAGAATTAAGTACTATTCAGTTTTCCAAAGTACCGCAGATACAGATATGATCCATCCCCTTTTCCTGCACTGATGAGTGCAGGGGAAATGTGATGGAACATGTGTCCAGTTTGGACAGCAGATTGGTCCAAATCAGACCCATTCCCATTGTCCAGTCTGCCCAAAGCTATGGGATACTTGTTTCCAGTATAATAAGGCAAAGCTGCTTTAACCCCCCAAAACCTCATGATAATCACTTGAAATTAACTAACATAACGGAGGTAGCTGGTAGTGGATTAGGAGTGACTCTAGGTTTTCTTATTCAAGTAGATGTGCCTTACCACCACCTCATCACATTGGGCTTTTTTGGTCCATATTTTCTTCTTCTGGACAGGGCCTACCAAACGTCATCATACGACGCTGGTTTGACCTCGCCCTCATTCCTTCCGACGTGGAGGGGAAGCATTGCAAGATGCTTCCTCTGCCATGAGGGAGAGGGAAGTGTGTTTGGGTAGCTCCAATGGAGTTACCCACATTTTTTTTGTTCTTTCCTCCATCTGATGGGGGAGATAGCAACGCGGCAACATGCGTTGCCACCCTTTCACCCATCTGATGGGGACAGGGTGCCAACATGCTTTGTCCCATCTCCACTATGTGATGGGGAAAGAGGGTTTCCATTGCTAGATGCTGTAGTGTTCATGCAATTACCAGTTTAGAAATCAAGATACAGTATGTACTGTTTTAGGTTATACATATTCCCATGTCAGCTGACATGATAGCAGGTGGCAGGTGACATGATAGCCCAGCAGGACTGAAGTAGTATCAGTCTGTTGGATCTTATAGATATCAATATGATGCTACGGTGGGTTTGTCCAGGTGTATCTGTCTTTTTCCATATCCAGTCCAGAGCATTTGAGCTCTGGATGACCTTGGATTTAGTGGTTAATTCCTATGAACTAATTGTTATGCCAACTCCTGAGCTGGTCTGAAGCTTTGAAAATGAAGACTTATAGTGGTGTGTGGGCAGTTATAAAGCCTTGGGCCAGGTCATCTATATATGGCTGATAGGTAGATCAGAGCAAATTTCAGGGAATATAAATTGTTCCATGACCTGAGTGTGTCACAGACAAGCCATTCCTTGAGCAAAGGAAAGCCTTGAAGTGATAGCCCAAGATCTCTCTTTTTTACTTTTAACTTTTCTTCCCCCCTCTTTTTTTGGGGGTAGGGGTTCAGTGAGAAACCCACCATGATGTTATATGCATGGCTAAGGACTGACTTTCACTTGGAAGATCACAGGATGAGCCTTCGAGCTTATCCTCTAAATGCTGAACTTAATTCTGCTAGGACAGTGTTAAAAATCCATTAACAGAAAAATATACAGTGCTATACTGTATACTATATCGTGTAATAAATTTGCTTGGAGATATGGTATTGACATTGTAACCCTTGCAATTTTATGGACTTTTTAGGAAACTGCTGAAAAAAAATGTGAGGCACATCGTTTTAAAACTTCTAAAGGGGATTATACCATAATCTAAGGCAGTGTTCTCAACCTGTGGTTCTCTAGATGTTTTGGTCTTCAATTCTCAGAAATCCTAACAGCAGGTAAACTGGCTGGGATTTCTGGGAGAAATAGGCCAAAACATCTGTGGATCCACAGGTTGAGAACCACTGATCTAAGGTATCATATTACAACAGGACATTTTTCCTAATGTTTAGGTGGAATCTGTTTTCCATTTAAAATTTGAATGTTTTGTTCAACTTTTTTGGAACAGCAGAAAACAAGCTTGTTCCAACAACCTTTCAACTATTTAAACATAACTATCATTTCACCTCTTTACCTTCTCTTCCTAAGCTAAACCTATCCAGTTCCCCAAGCCACTCCTTATAAGACATGGTTTACAGACTTTTAAAATTTTATTATTTATTTATTTACCGTATTTATATACCGCCTTTCTCAGCCCAAAGGCGACTCAAGGTAGTTTACACTCGGCACAATTCAATGCTCCCCAACATAAAAATACAATTAAAAACATAGCATATAAAATATAGTTTCACAAAAAATCAGTAAAACCATACATCCTTAATGTCGCCTTACTGAAATCACTATTCAATCACATCGTCAGTCGTTCCGTGGTCTATCATTGCCTGTTACATTGAGTTTGCAAATGCCTACTCAAAAAGCCGGGTTTTAACCTTTTTGCAAAATGTTAAGAGGGAGGGGGCCGATCTACTGTCCATAGAAAGGCATTCCACAGCCGAGGAGCAACCACTGAGAAGGCCCTGTCTCGTTTCCACCAAGCTCATCTGAAATCATTTTGGCTGCCCTCCTCTGGACATGCTCCAGCTTGTCAATGTTAATTTTGGAAAACAAACAAACAGAACAGGGTGGTACTATTACTGCTTTTGTTCTATATACTATATTCCTGTTGATGCATGGCTTTTTTAAGTGTCATATCATACTATTGCCTCATATTCAGCTTGTGGTCTACTAACAACCTCATCAGATAGGACTGTTTTCTGGTGACATATGCTGGTTCCTCTGCAGTTTTGTGACAGAGCCCTGCCAGCTCCCATGCCATGCCATAGAACTACTTCCAGTGAGACTCCATTGCAAAATTGCAGAGAAACTGGTATATGCCATGGTGGCAGCAACACAAGGAGCTTCATGTGTTGCATTGGGATCAATGGAGGAAGCTGGGTGGTGGATGCTTCTTCCCATGGCATAAGGTAGGGGGGAAACCAGGTGATGTGAGGCATGAGGTGATGAGTTTTCCATGCTGCCTGCCAGGCACCACTGGATATGCCACAATCCATGTCTATTCTGACAGCACATATGATGAGGTCTTAAACTCCTAAATCCTTTTCACAAGTACTGTTTTCAAGCCAGGTGTCACCCATTCTATACCTGTGCATTTCATTTTTACTGCCTAAGTGTAGTAACTCACCTTTCCCCCATTGAAATTAATTTTGCTAATTCTAGCACAGCACTTCAGTCTGTTAAGATCATTTTAAATTCTAATCCTGTTGTATGAGGTATTAGATATCTCTCTTTGTTTGGTGTCAGCTGCAAATTTGCTAGGTATGCCATCTATCGTATCATAACAGAACCCTGTGGAAGCTCACTGGTTCTCAATCTCTTAAGTTGAAGAGGAACCATTGATTAAATTATTTTGGTTTTGATTAGTAAACCAATGACAAATTCCCCCATGAATAGCATTTTATTGCATATTTTGCTTATTTATTTACAATAATATGGTGGGAGTCTTTGTTAAAGGCCTTGCTTAAATCAAAACATACAAATTCCACAATATTCCTTTCACCCACCAAGCTTGTGATTTTATCAGGAGGAGGAGGAGGAGAACAGGAGGGGGAAGAGAGCAGGAGATAAGAAGAATGTAGCATTACTTGCTTTTGAGACACTGATGCTGACTTTTAGTTATCACAGCATTCCTTTTAAAGTGCTTACAGATTGTCTATATCATTATCTTTTCTAGAATCTCATCTGGTATTAATGTTAGGCTGATAGGGTGGCAGTTGTTTGGGACACCTTTTTTCTCCTTTTTGAAGATAGGGACTTTTATATTTTTCTAGTCTGATGGAATATCTCCCATTTTCCAGAATTCACAGAGATGATTGCCAGTGGTTCTAAAATTTCTCTGACAGTTCTTTTAATATTCTTAGATGTAGTTCACCTGGACCTGGAGACTTGAATGTTTAGATTAGCCAGACATTCCTGTGTTGCCCCATTACTTATTCTGTGCTGTATTTCCCCTACTACATCCTCTACTACAACCTCCCCAAGTTGAGCACTGTTTTCCTTCTGGGAGAAGACTGAGGCAAAGAAGAGGTTGTGTAGTTCTGCATTTTCTCTGCTCCCTGTTAGCATTTCACTACGATTTTTCAGTTATTTCTATAGCAATATAGACATAAAATAATGTATATTGGTTTCAACATATTTTGGGTTATGTCTATACCAAAAGAAGGAACAAGGTAATGGTATGGTAATGGTACGGTAATGGTAGGGTAGACATAACCCAAAAATACTCTTTTTTTATTGTTTTTAACCTCTCTAGGAAAACTGAGCTTGTTCTGCAGTTAGGCTTTTCCAACTTTATCCCTATACATGCTTTTTATTTGTTTGAATTCCTATTTGATGATTTCTCTTTTTTCCCATTTTTTTTTTTGTACATAAGCCTTTTAAATTTCAGCACAGCTAAAAATTCTTATGATGTCCATTCTGGTTTCTTTAAACAACTTCCATTTCCCTCATTAAAACCATTTAAAATTATACCTTCAATATCTCACTTTTAAGAAATTCCACCCACCAAGACCTCCTTTTTCTTTTTATATTCCTGACCAAGGATCACAATCAATTTTCCTCATGTTTACTGCAATCAGCTTTTTTAGAGTCTAGAACATGTGCCTCCCTCCAGGTCCCACCTCCCACTTTACCCTACTGAATGACAGAGAAAGACCTATTTGTATCCAAATAGGAAATTTACTATATCTTTGTCTGAACTCAGAAAATGAATGATCAAAAAGAAATAAATTGTTATTTGTTTTTCCTAGAGAGGAAGGAGACCTCTAGAACATATGACTGTCCAAGAAGCCTATACTCAGTTCATGAAATCAAACAAAGGCTGATGTCCAATCAAACAAAACTAATGACATTCTACCCTTCAATGCAAAATACAATCAGTTTATAAGAAGATGAGTTTTCCCCCCATGCTGTATTATTGTAAGAAGATTTATTTTGCATAGATTTGGAAATGATGAAGCAGGGTGGGAAGAAAATAATTATCCATCAGCAAGTATGCATGAAAGGAAGGTGGGTTTAAGCATGCAGAATTGATCTACCTGCATTATTGTATTGTATTGCTTACTGCATCTTTTGAACAAGGTTTATATGAGGTCTTCAATCTGGCCCCAGAAATGGCTGGTCTTGGCAATCAAGAATGATTATTATAGCAGGAGGAAGAAATCAAACCTAGTGAAGCCCTGGTGAGTATTCATTTATTTGGATGTGGATCAGAAACTTTGTGTTTTATTTTAGTTTACTCATTTTATTATTGTAGTGTAGCTTATTTTATTTTTGAAAACATTTTATAATCTGTTATCAGCTCTAACAATGTTATTATCTATGTGCTTTTAAAAAATGTATGTGGTTGCCAGGATCACTGTTTAGCCTCAGGAGCTTAATGCTTTCAATGCATCTTTCATTTTTAGCTTTCCTCCTTTCCATATATTTTTATTCATGTCCCCTAGGCTAGTACTCAATGAGATTCATAGTTTCAATAGGAGTCAGTGACAGTACCACCACAAGCTTCATCTTGTATCAGTGATGCACATAACTAATGCTAATCTTGTTACTTCAGAGAATTTCCCATAGAACTTCTAATCTCAGGCTTCAAGCTTGACTTCATGACAACCCCAGTCAGTTTGTATTTACTCAGCATTATGGAACAGGAAAATTGGGTGGGATGCTAAACAAATATAATCACCCATAGAGATATATGCACCTGATGCAATGATTTAATATTGTAGACGTCAGTGTATTAAAGTTACACAACTTTGTTGTTTTGCCACAACAAACCAATATGGCTAGCTTTCCAAAAATCTCATGAAACATCAGTTCACAACATTTTGGTTGAATATGATTGTTTGACTGGTTTTATATCTCACTTTTCTCTTTACATAATATCTGGAGTGGTTTGACTTTTCCTCCAACGTCTTTCCATAAACATATTCACGGAAGGTTGTGTGACACAAGAGCTAAGTGACTGGTACAAATGGATAAGTGCTCATTCCAATTTCTCTGTAACTCCCATTCTTTTGAGATGAAGATAGTACAGTGTTGCTTTACTTTAGAATATCAAATTTTATTTGAACATCGTATATGTTTGCCCTACACTGTAGAATTAATAAATGACAAGAGGGATCCCCTCACTTCTTCAGGAGTCTGCCATATACCATACAGCTGTGGACAAGTCTACATAGGGACCACCAAACGCTGCGCCCAAACACGAATCAAGGAACATGAAAGGCATTGCAGACTACTTCAACCAGAGAAGTCAGCCATAGCAGAGCACCTGATGAACCAGCCTGGACACAGCATATTATTTGAGTGCTGGACCACTCTCACAACCACCATGTCAGACTACACAGAGAAGCCATTGAAATCCACAAGCATGTGGACAATTTCAACAGAAAGGAGGAAACCATGAAAATGAACAAAATCTGACTACCAGTATTAAAAAACTCTAAAATTACAACAGCACAACAACAGAGAGGAAACAAACAAGGACATCTAATCACCTCTCAAAAAAAGTTTGCTCGAGGCACTGTCAGGCCATTATATACTAATCAAGGTGGTCAGTTGAAACATTCACACCTAGCTCCAGCAGACAAGAGTCCTTTGTTTCACCCTGGTCATTCCACAGATATATAAACCCTCTTTCCTAGTTCCAACAGACCCCACTACCTCTGAGGATGCTTGCCATAGATACAGGCAAAACATCAGGAGAGAATGCCTCTAGACCATGGCCATATAGCCCAAAAAAACCTACAACAACCCAGAATTAATAAAGTTTGACACCACTTTAATCACCATGGCTGACAGGAATGGAATCCTGGGAGTTGGTATTGTGGGGCACCAGCACTCTTTAGCAGAAAAGGCTGAAGACTTTGTAAACCTGCAAGTTCTATGATTACATAGCATTGACCATGGCCATTTAAGAATTAATCTCTGCATTAATTCTACAGAGAAGATGGCCCCTGTTTGATTAAGCATAATGGTTTGTTCTGCTTCTATATCACTAAAATCAGTTCTC
Source organism: Anolis sagrei (assembly GCF_037176765.1). Classification (NCBI taxonomy): domain Eukaryota; kingdom Metazoa; phylum Chordata; class Lepidosauria; order Squamata; family Anolidae; genus Anolis; species Anolis sagrei. Next base: position 232,260,215 of record NC_090023.1, read on the forward strand.
AGTCCAATGAAATGTATACAATACATGAAAATTATCTTTTTGTCAAGGAATCCATCCATGTTTTATTTGTCAATGAAAAGGCATCTAAAGTGGAAATAGATGTTGTAAATGGCAGAGGACTGCTAAAAATGGCAGCATACTTCTGTTTTCCCTTGCAACATTTTGGAATAATCAATATATAAAAGTATGTTGACATGCTTTTAACTGTCCAGTTAACAGTGCCTTGGTCCTGGAAATTGACACAACATAATGTCACATTGAATTCTTAATGTCACTAAATGAAGCTGGTGATATTTTCATCTGTTATTGTGCCTAAGACTAGACCAAAGCATTTGACTGCTTATGGAACAGCAGCAAACTCTATCTCTTCTTCCAGACAATGTAGTTGTCCAGGTCCTACAATGACAAAGATTTGTGTAATGAATTGTTCAACAGTGTTATCTGTCATACATTAAGATATCAACGATCTCCCCATGTGAGTACAAGAGCAGCAGTAGTAAGGATGATGAAATGACAGTGATAGTCCTGGCCACTCACTGCATTTACATACAACTATTAAAGCTGGCAGATGACAGCCACTCAACACAAACCCCCAGCCAGGACCCAGCAATTTCTAGAGATGGCTGTCTATTCATCTCTAACTCCTGGGGTTTTTTAAAAAAATAAACTGGTGATTTCCTAAGCCATTCCTTCCTGTGATGTGTTGTTTCTGAAGTTCCCTTAAGAACCAAGTATTGAAGAAATGTGCCACTCTGGAAAAAGCTAGCTTCAGGATAAAGGAAGGAACTAGGAAATCTGACATGGCAATTCTGATTGATTTTTTTAAATTCATTTAAGCTTAACAGAATGTTCGCTGTTTTGCCTTAGGCTGACCAAGTTGTATAAATACCACATGCCAAATACACACACATGCACATTCACACACACGTGACTCTTGCTTTTTAATATTGATTGGGGAAAATTTTGTTTGAATGTTTTGTTGTTTGAATTATTTTACTTAAAATCATTTACACTTTTTTCAAAGTTTAGTATAGTTTTAATCTGTATTGTTTTTAAATGTGTTGCTAGCAGTCTTGAATCCTCATATTGGGAGAAAGGTGTGATATAAATCATACCCATCCTCCTAATCTTCCAGCATCCTCCTACTTTAAAAACCAAGTTTAAGCTATCTCCTTGTGACCAGGAAATGAGAAACCAAGACTAAGACCTTAACATGCACCAATTGCATTATTTACCATTTACACACACAATTTGTTTTCAGACCAAAGAAAATGGGATGCTGATCAGCAAAGGCCCCATCTCAATCTGGTGCTGTGCTGCCTTTTGTAGCATTTGAGATTTTCTTTCAAGAAGGAATTGTACTGTCAGGTGACCATCACCTATTTAGAAATAATATGATTAATGATATACAATAGATTCCAAATCTATTTTTCTTGCCTTTTTTATTGGATAGGACAGCTAAATATGTTGAAAACATTGTGGTGGGATGCCGTATCCTGCTTTTTATTATTTTGAACATCTGAAACTCCACAGAGTGGTGATATTCAAATTACTATTTATTTATTTCATTAATTGATATCTTGTCTTTCTCTCAGCATGGAACCAAAGATGGCTTACATAAAGGCTAAAACAAGGGATAAGAACCTAATGATAAAAAAGGTACATAAACACAGTTAATCTTATTAAAAAGCCCCTTTCCTTTTTAAAAGTATTAAAATATATGATTAAATTGTTGGATGAATGGATTAATGAACAAACAAGTAAATAAACATTCTTCAACTTATTTTTATCTTTCTCATTTAACAATAATATTCTCTGCAGAAGTGCAGTCTCCCCAGGTCTCTGTGAAAACTGAAGGCCTTTCTACACAGGCTTTAAAATCTGAGCAAAATCAAGATGTGTGTGTGTGTGGGGGGGGGGGGGGGTAGATAACGCTTGCCGAAAATGCGTGCTGAATTGCATCAGTGGCTGAAAAACATGGCTTAAATAAGTGCACTTAAAATCTGAGATTGCCCCAAAAATGTGCATATTCGCATCACTGTATAATCTGCAATCAAGAAAAATATGGGATTTCATTGTGTTATGTTGGTATGACTATTCCAGTGTATATGCACATTTTAAAATCCCAAAACATCTCATGAAGGTTGTAAATAGATGGAGCTACAGACTCACAGGTGGCTAAATGGAAGCACAAATGGAAAGCAATTCTCACAAGAAATCTCTGCAACCATTCCTTTGTTCTCATCTTTATGACATTAAACAGATCCTGAATTTACACAGTGGGCACCAGCATGTCAGGGAAGTGATCCAAAGGAAAGCGGGGTTCCATAGGGCAAATGTAAAGGCATCAGGAGGGTGAGGAGAGATAATGATAAGAAATCTGTTTGTGTGTGCACTTGTATATCTGCATCAACACTTATGAGGTCCAGCGCATCTCAGAGTGTCAGTTAAAAAGAAAAACTTCTAGCAGATGTCCATCTTGTGGATTTCTAAAATCTGCTACTAACAAACTTGTCAAAATACTGGGGGACTATTTGGCAGGACTGATAGCTCCTTGTTTAGACTTGCATTCAGGTGCTACATTTTTTAAGCTGACTTTTTTGTCCCACATTATGAGGCTGTCTGGAAGGGCCCTGAATTGAAATCAAAAGTAAGGTATTGTGAACTAAGTCCATCCAACAATTTTATTGCATACAAGGAAATGTAGCAGCCAGAAAAGCTGTGGAATAAGAGATATGTGAGTAATGGAAAAAAGGAGGGTTTCCTTCCTTTCTAAAGAGGCTGCACATTTCATTAACACCTGAAGAAAGTTTCTTCTTCTTAATCATTATGTCTGCAATAGAAAAAAAAATCTCATATCAGGTGATAAGTTGTAAAATTCAGTCAGAGGGTACAATAACCAGTAAGTGAGGTCTCAACTGAAGCAGAATATAGATCATGCAATCAGTGAAGGTACAACTCTTTTAACTTTCTGGCTCAAGGAACTTTGATATCCAACTTGCTGTAAAGCAGTCAGATGGACAGTGAATTCAGATTAACCATATGCACTTCAGAAAAAAGAGTCCATAAATCTGTATTCTATTACGAAACCTGCAAAGTTGAATGTGAATGTCATGCTAAGACATCTACTGGGGTCAAAACAGAATTGATTTGGGGTTTAAATGGGTTTGCACATTCTAGAGTTTTGTGGGGAAAATATGAGCTGGTGTCAGCGGGCTTCTCTACTCTGTAAAGATCAGTGTTGTTTTCCCTTGGTGGCAAATAACTCAAAGCTTTGCCTGTGCTTTATTCAGCTGAAATGTCCTGGTTTTAAGTATTGTCACTTGAAGCTCATTGCAAGGAGTTCACTGGAGGTTCATAGGAACAGTTCACAGGATTTTCCCCATACCCTGAGGACAGAATCACCTTGGAATAATTATCAAGAAGCAAACTGTCATTGGGATAAAGTCAGCAGGATGAAAGAAATGACTACTCTGTGTGTGTGCGCGCGCTGTGTGACACCCACTTTTTTTCTTTGAGATTATCCTGGAAATCTTTGTAAAGAAAAATAAATAAAATGGTGGTGACTGACTAGCAGTGCCTCCAATAAATAAAGAAATAAAAGAAAATTTTGTTCCTGGAGATAGGTGTGTATATAATGTCAGCACTGACTCTCAAAGATGTGTGACTATGCTTCTGCTGGAATTCTCCCCATCACTGCAATTCATATATGTCTCATATGTAGTTGGTATAGCTAGTCTAATAAAAGGCCAAATTTTCTTTGGTTAAGTTTTTTTTTGGACCAAAGAGACTAGTTTCAATTGGCAATTTTCATAGTATCACTGTTATTTTTCAGCATTGGCCTGTGTGTGTGTGCAGTTTAAAACTTTCATTATGCATCAGCTTGAGAAAGTTTCACTAAAGGGTGGCAACAAATCTTTTTTAAATGAAATATATTCAACTATATTTCCATCTGGAAAAGTTTTGCAAATAGTCTTAATTTTGTTCCATCCTGTTTCTGCATCAGTCTACTGATTTAAAACAGCTGAACAGTGATTGGGTTTATGTATTTCCCCACAAAGTAAACTTTTTTTTGTGCATTTAGCTGAACTTAATTATTTTGCGAATTAACATTTTACTTTCTGTTGAAAAATTCAGAACTGTGCAGAAAATGAAAGGATAACTGCGATCCAATAAAAAAATAGTCTAGGAAGTATAAGGGTGTATCTACACTGTTGAATTAATGCAGTTTGGCGCTACTTTTAATTACCATGGTTTAATGCTAAAAACCTTGTAAAATTTAAACTCCCATGATTCTGTAGCACCCTGAATCAGATTAATTCACTTTAAAGAGCAGACAAAAACAAATCTCTCTCTCAGATGCACTTAAATAAAGATACTGCATCTCGTTAACACTGCAGTCATTGTGGCATTCAAAAAGAAATGTGGCATTCATTGTTGAGCTACAGCAGATTGTAATCCCCATTTGTGTTCATCCCCCACAAGATGAATCACACAAATGCTCTACCCACCACCCTCTGCCCAGGTTCAGAAGCTATAATACAAGAAGCGAAGCATGATGGCAATCTCGCTGAAAATACAAAGTAGCAATCTGGCATTTTGCTTTGACAACATGGTTTTCTTGCAGTGCCCCCACATACCCCATTCAGAGCCAGGCTTGTCTAGTATCTGGTTTTTGTACACTGGCATTATAAAATTTGCCACCTAATGAGTCATCACACAATGAAAAAGTCACTGTTTTCAGTGTTTAATCCTTAAGGGAGAGTGGATTAAAAGAAAAAGAACAGTCTCTGCTATAAAGGGATATTGATTCTAAACTCTCTGGAAAGGCTTGGCAGCTTGCCCTCCTTCACCTTCCCTCTTGGGGAGTTCCAGTGATACTAAATTCTAAAAATGGAGTAGAGTGATTTACTGGAAAACTTGCAGAGCCTGTCAGTTTATATGTTTGGAATGGCCTGTTGGCAGAAAGGAAACTGGTTGCACACTGATGATAAGGACAACTGCAATTTCTCCATGAGATTGTCCTTTTGATGAGACATCATAATAACAATGACTAAGTGAAAACACAATGATTAATTTAACTTCTGTGTTCTTGCTTGGCAAGGGATTGTACTGGATGGCCCTTGTGGTCTCTTCCAATTCTATGATTCTATGAAATCCTAATGTTCCATGTAGGTTATGCATGAATGACAGGAAGAAAGATTCATGTGAAGTATATATGTGTGTGTGTGTGTGTGTGTGTGTGTGTGTATATATATATATATATATATATATATATATATATATATATATCCAGCTATATTTACTTGAAAGGAATTGGGAGCATCATTTGGAATTGCACAACTGGTTGAGGAGGAGTGTGAGTACACACACTGAATTATTTCTATATGTAGCTTGAACTACAGTGGACTTGCTTATTTTGCAAATTCATTGAAATCAGTTTCATTTATACATACTTTATATATGCTTTATATAGGTGGCATAGGAGTGAGATTGGCCGGTAGTTCCTGGCATTGGAGGCATCTTTACCAGGTTTTAAAATGGCAATGATCTTAGTTTCCCTCCATAGTCTGGGAATCTGTTTGTGTGCCAAGCATGGATGCCAGTTTTCAGCTTTGGGGCTGGTGTTTGATTTGCTCCATCATTAAGTCATATAGGCCAGGTGCTTTACCAGTTTTACATTGCTTAATAGCCTCTCTGAGTTCTTTCAGGTTTAGGGGAGATGTCAACTGGTGGATTTCAAGTTCTGGCACCCTGTTGATTTTCAGCTTTACTCTGATGCAGTTGGTTTTCCCATTCGGAATTAGTTGGTGTTCTATCTGGACTGGTGTTACATTTGTACGCCCATAGTTGACCAGAGGGTCACTATCCAGGTGTCTCAGCAATTGCCAGGCTCTTTGGCTACTCTTAGACATATCAAGATTCTCAAGCAGTTCTCTCCAGTGGTCTTTTTTAGCATTAGTAATCTGGATGGAATTGGCATTTTCACATGGCTTAAATATTTGCCTCGAGTTACCAAGAAATCTAACCTGAACAAAACATGTTACCTATTTTAAAACCTGGACACCTAAAGTGTGTGTTTGTGTGTGTGTGTGTGTGTGTGTGTGTGTGTATGAGAGAGGGAAATGGGATAGAAACATTGAAGTAAATGCATATATTTGATATAGTGACTGTAGAAAAGTAAGATAAAATACATGAATTCTACCTGTCAATTTTGCATGATATAGATGTACTCAATACAGCTAAAGTGTTAAGTGCCTCAGGAAGTTGTTTTTCATTTTTTAATTTTTTTTCTTATACAAAGAAACTACAAATAAATGAGTGTTTCACTTTAGATGTAAGAAGTCCTAACACATTAATGTGACTTCTCATTAAATACAATAAATCAGGACTTCCTTGCTGGAAAGAAAAATAAGTAACCAGGGTAACTAAGAGTACTGCAAGTGATCTGCAAAGTGCCAATCAACACATGATGTAGAGGCCTAAAGTACCCAAAATGGTAATTTATCTGTCTTTGATATAAATGGAGTGGTAAAAGGGTAGTTATTAGAGATGTAATTCATAATCTTATGTTTGCAAATGCATGCAGATACAAGTCATATAAAATGTGATGAGGAGTGAAATAGCATCACTGCATGAAAGCCAAGACATTACATACAAATTGGATACTGGACACCTCACTGGCTCCAAATAATAGAGATTTTTAAGAGCTTGATGTTAAACAGAGTAATTCTTACCTTATGAAGACAACATAAGATCCCTATTTTAAGTATGAATTTTTATATCTATTTCATAGTCTCAGGTGCTTGTAACTTTCAGTTTACTACCTATGCTTTATAGGGAAAGTTAGTTTTATGTTGCACAGCACTGTGTTACAGAGTGAAGCAGCCCAATGCTAGGAAATTCAAGGTGGGGGGAGGGGGGAGTCAAATGCTATTCTTCCATGTTTATGGAAGCTTCAATTATCTTTCTCCATCAACCTCCATCTGTTCCCATTTTCTTGAACTGCCTTGCTTGTTACTGGCCCAGGTTGGATTGGCTCTTCCAGGTACTTCCTTCTTAGGGATGGTCACTAGGGGTGCATCTACATTGTAGAATTAATGCAGTTTAACACTACTTTAATTGGCATAGCTCAATGTTATGGAATCATGGGAGATTTACCTTTACAAAGTTTTTAGCCATCTTTGCCAAAGAGTCCTGTTGCCTCAGGAAACTACAACTTCCAAGATTCCATATAATTGAGCCATGGCAGGTAAATAATGTCAAAGTACATTAATTTTACAGTGTAGATCGGGCATGGGCAAACTTTGGCCCTCCAGGTGTTTTGGACTTCCATAATTCCTAACAGTTGGTAAACTGGCTGGGATTTCTTGGAGTTGAAGTCCAAAACACCTGGAGGACTGAAGTTTGCCCATGCCTAGTGTACATGCAATCTACGAAAGGCATCTCAGGCCAAGTCAGGTCACAACAAGCTAGCCAGTTCACAAAAATGGGTAGACTTCCCTTCTATTTTCATGTGTAAGTTTGCCACATTCCTATACAATCATTACAATATAGCACTACCTAGTGAATTCTGGTACAATCCAATAAAATCCATTTACCAGTAAGCAGCCAATTGGATTGACAGGAGTCTGTTTCCAGGTCAATCAAGAAGTGGCTGCCTGACATTCCCACCCCCTTCCATACAGGTAAAGGAATTCAATAGACTGTCATGCTCCCTACTATGGGTGTATAGGAATCGTGAACATAGCAGTGGTGAATACATAACTCTAGATTATGTATTTACAGTAACCCAACAGACTTCATTTTTATGAATTGTAAGTAAAGATAAAGGTTTCCCCTGACATTAAGCCTAATTGTGTCCGACTCTGGGGGGTGATGCTCATCTCAATTTTTAAGCCAAAGAGCCAGTGTTGTCCATAGATACCTCCAAGGTCATGTGGCCAGCATGACTGCATGGAGTGCCATTTCCTTCCCTCAGAAACGGTACCTATTTATCTACTCACATTTGCATGTTTTATGACTGCTAGGTTGGCAGAAACTGGGCCTAACAGCGGGAGCTCACCCCACTCCCCAGATTCAAACTGCCAACCTTTCAGTCAGCAAGTTCAGCAGCTCAGCAGTTTAACCTGCTGTACCACCAGAGGGGTCTTGTACAAAACACAAAAATACCTATTCATTTTCATGTAGGCTTGCAACATAGATCTCTTTCTGAACACTTCCCCCCCCCCCCAATGCATGTACTCTCTAAAAGGTATCACAGATACAGACTATTTTGCTTAGAATAATGATGTGTCTTTCTATTTTCTATTTCTTTTTACTGTCCTCTGTAGTTCTGTGTGTATCTTTTCTATTTCCTTCACTCACCATTTGCTATTCTCTCTTGCTCTGATGGGGGTTGTAGTAAAAGAGCACCTGAAAGCTACCCAAGTTCATATTCCTGTTTCTGTTCAAATGTTTTGATTAGAGATGGACACTATTAAGTGTGGGATAATGAGAGTACCATTGCATACTTCTACCACCTTGTCACACTGGGGCATTTTGGCCCCTTGCAAGACTGGGGACATGGCCTGAGAGCACCATCATATGATGCTCTGCAGGCCTTGCCTCATTTATCTTTTAAGTACCTATGCAAGATGCTTCCTTGGCCACGATCCCTTGGTAAGTGCTTTTTGGGTATCTCCAATGGAAATATCCACATTTTTCAGCAATTTCCCCCATTTGTTGGGGACAGGAACAGGACATCTTGTCCTTTCCCCCCATCTGATGGGAGAAGGGGGGCAGGCCTCCTGCTGGAGGGCCTCCTGCCACAATTGCTGGCGAAATGGTACATGGAGGAGGGACATGCGAAGACATAGTTGTTCAATGGTCCAGGAGGTCCACACCATGATTCTACCAAGCATGCATTACTTTGGGTGGTTCTGCACAGCCATTGAAACTAAGTTAGGAAGTGGAATTAGAGGAACTGCTTCTGGTGCAGAGCTCTTACACAACTGCTTCATGAACCAGTTTCAGGCTGGGATGGTCTCAACAAATATCAGTAGATTGTGAATTGATCTGAATCCATGCATGTTTTTATTTCTTACCTGGTCTCCTGGGATGTGCTGATGTGTATTGTGATAACAATTCAGGATCAGTACTAAACCAAGGCAGGCACAGGAAACAGATAAAGGGGGTGGGAAGTGAGCAGTGTGAGCCAAGTTATTTCCTCATGAGGGAGTATTGGTTTACCTTCTGTCTACCTGTGCTCCCAGGTTTGTAAAACGTGTCACCACTAGCACTGTCCTATGAGTACTCTGTATTTTTTGATCTCAAATTCCAGCCCTGCATGGGGTATACCCTGATCAGCTGGAGCACTTTTTTTTTTGGGGGGGGGGGAGTTTTTTAATATGCTGTTTCTGTCTTAATGTGTACTGCTGCATATATTGGGGGGGGGGGGTGTATATCTTGTAGACATCTGACTTGGAGCTTCATTATGGTCACTGTGTAGAAGCACTCTCTGGTCCCATGAAGCCTGCTGCATCTCACTGAATCCAAAATAGATCAAGGTGGAGCAGTAAGCAAAAGACAATGAAGTGTTGAAGGCTGAGCGGTATGCATTTCAGAGCCTCTCCTATATTTCATAAGCTAGTTTGATGTTCTCAGGTGTAGTGGAGGATGTTCAGCCATCAATACTGAATTATTTATCATACCGTTTTCTTCTTTATTCAAAGTGGGATATTATACAGGCGCCTTTTAATTTCCCATTTTAGAAATGTTTTACTGAGGTCAATTGGATTTTCAGTCTTTCAAAAGGTTATAGACTAATTTTCTTTGAGAATTTATTTGTGATCTCTTTGTGAATAATTTATTCAATAGACGAGGAAAGGCCTCTTGAATGAATTATTCACAAAATATTATTGGAATCTCTATAACAATCTCTATAATTTTAAATTACACAATAATTTATTTTCCCAAATTATTACAACAATTAATCCAGGCAGCTCAAAGAAATGTGTTTTATTCATTTTATACAGAAAATATTAGTTATTCAAAACAATTTTGGGAAATGCTGTAGTGTCAAATAAATGTTCATTGAATGTTCATATATTCAGAGATTTGGGGTTTTTTTTTACTTTTTGATGTGCAATAAATATTAAATTTGGTTTGTTACTGCAGTCATATAATTATCTGCAGACAAATGGACTGATTGCTTCATATGCCATCCTCAGTAATACTTGTCTGTGGTGCATAAGGGTGTACATTATGGTAGGCAAGCAAGTTTGCTCTTTCTCTTCTTTTTTCCCATGCACTACTTACATCAATGCTTGAATTTAAGCTACAAATCAACATTTCAAAATGGAAATATTAGGCTGTTATGGGGAAGCAGAGAAGGAAAGAGGTTGCCACAAATAACAGAGAGATTATTTGCAAAAAGATAGGTAGGTAGGTAGGTAGGTAGGATAGCTAGAGCATTAAGAAGTTTGATGACTGAACTGACACTCTGCATGGCCATAGAAATCCATGAGATGACCTTGGTAAAATTCCACTCCTTTAGCCTCAGGGAATGGGAAAGACAACCCTATCTAAACAAGTGCAGGATCTCTGACTAAAGCATTCCTAGCAAGTAGTTGTCCTCTATTTGAAGACGGCAGAGAAAGAGGCCCCACCACCTGTCTTGCCAATTGATTTCATTGACAAACTACTCTGACTTCTAATGTTCCTTCTAATGTCCAATCAAAATCTGTTTTCCTGTAACTTCAACCACTAGATTGGATTTTATCTCTGGCAGTGCAGAGGATTGGCCTGCCCCCTCCTCTCTGTGACAGCCCTTGAGATGTTTAAGGAGTGCAGTCATGTCACCCTTTAGTCTTCTTTATATCAAGCTGAGCAACCTAATCTTCTTCAAACCTTCCTCATATGTTTTGTTCTCCATACCTCCTGCCATTCTTGCTGACTTCCCCAAATCTTCTCCAAATTGTCTATATCCTTTTTTTCCCAAAATGAGGTGTCCAGAACTGACCACCATGCTCCAGATGAAGCTCACATTACCGCAATTTGATTTACCTTATATAGTACAAGATTTATCTCCTACTGAATCTATACAAATATTAGGATCAGACTAGCTGTACTGAAATAATTATTTCTAAAAGGCAAGGAGAATAAAGTGGACAATATATATTATGAAGTTGGAAAAAGATTTATCACTTTCATTTCATTTCATTCCTCTCCAAAACTGAAAGTTGCATAGCCCAGCCGTAGCAACATATGCTGGGCTTCTCTAACAAGAAGTTCCTGATAAATACACAATAGACTGTTGGTGCTTCTACAAAATTCTACAGCCCTCAAGCATATATACACATGAACACAATCTTCACTAAAGAAGGAAAATTACTCATTATTTTTTAAAATAAAAGCATGAGGTAATTGTATGGCAGCTATAAAACAAAATACAAATTTAGTGGTGATACCTTTATTAAGCCAAGCAAATGATATAAACACAGAATAATAGCTTTTGAAGCCCACTGTCTTCTTCAACAGGCAAAGCTGTTTTAAAAGAAATTCATGCAGAGTTCGACAGTTTACCCTGTTGGAGTGACAGATCTGCATCTTGTTTGAGGGATTTGTCGAAGGTGAATATGAAGGAAGATCGATACAGATGAAAGTTTAGACCAACCCCACATGGCTTTCTGTATGATTGAAAGTAAATGAAATGCAGTTGTGACAAGGGAACTTCTTTGGTGGAATCAGTGTGGTGGCTTGAAACCAGGGTTTCAATCCTTGCTCACCTATGGAAATCCCTCGAATAACCTCAAGTAACTCACAATCTATCAGCCTAAGAGCAAAACAATGATTCACCTCATCAGAACAAATCTTGCCAGGAAAATCCTATGATAAGGTAAAAAAAAGTTAGAGTTGAACTGAAGTCACATAGCATCCGAAACGCCTTTGGAAGCAATAAAAACCAACATAAGATATGACGGTCTGAATTTGGCTCCTATTTAGATGTTTTGCCTACATTTATATCTAGACCTGATAGTACAGAAACATTCTGGGCGATTCACTGCACACAACCTATAAGGTGACCTGTAGTCTCTTACAGGACAGTTCTTTGACCTAATAAAGATGACCACACGGATGATTTTATGGTCTCTTTTTAAAAAATGTGCAGCAACACTACTTCATACAGTACTACTGACTCCCTTGATAGGAAGATAAAGGAAACGCTGCTGCTATGTCATATTTGCCAAAAAATCTCACAATGGCACTGCAGATTGCTGTTCTCTCTCAATACCCAAAGCAGATCATTTCCAAAGACAATCTGTGCCTGACGCCTGCTGTTCCTGACTGTGACAGAAAAGACCAACTCAGAATAATTTCTGCTGCCTAGCAATGATCACAACATGAAACACAAAGTCTCCCTTGATAGTTGAACTTAGAAATTGTTTGTCAACTGTAAAAAGACAAAAAGACCAGTAAAAAAATATTTGTCTTGGCAGATACTGAGTGTTTTGTGTTCAGAAATATAGTTCAGTCATAGATGGAGAAACCAATAAATATATACAACTAATTCTACCCATGAAGCTCAGGTTCTTTTAAATAGAAATGAATCCCCATACAAACAAAGAATTGTGTCCATGTATTTTATGTTTACTTACAACTTTTTCATCTTAGCAGATAGCAACCTCCAAAATTCTTTTTTAAAAAAACATTAATATGCAGTACAATCCACATATCCACAGGGATAAATTCTTAAACTTACTTTGGAAACAGGAAACTATAGTCAAGCTCTCTGGTTGAAAATTCTAAAATGCCCTTCCCTGAGCAATAAATTTTAAAACCTGCAAAAATTGAATCATTAAAGTGGAAACATCATTTGCACAATATCCTGGCACTTGCTCATTAATGTCACGTAGGTTTGTTGGGAACACTGTTTCTGTTATTTTTGGTGAGAAGTGTGTAGGGATTGTGCAAAAATTGCTGCTTTCATAAACTCACATTTTGTACAACATCACTTTTTTGGATAGAACGTAGGTTTCTGGAATTATTTTTCCACAAAAATATTTTCTATACAAAAAACACTACTTCCATATGTCCAAGTACCCCCCACAAATAATTGGTGTTTTTTTTTTATTAAAACAAAATGCTGATTTTGCATTATAATTCTAGTTTTCTGGTTGTTTTGAATGAAAAAATGTAATTTTTTTCATGCAAAAATGCATTTTATGTGAAAAGCCTATTATATAGATTTAAAATTGTTAGGTTTTAATAAGCTACATCAACTTGGCAGAAAAAAACATACATATGTGAAATAAATGATTGGAAATGGGGATTTCTACATAATTTGTACAAAAAGTAAGATTTTTAATACAAATCTCATACCTGGACTTCTGTACATAATTATTTTCTTAACACCAGGAAAAAAACCTGTGACCCTCTATAACTTTGGTGTTATTCTTCCTAATCAGATTTCTTCACTGTACGTCATTGTCTTTTTTTGCCCAGAAATAATGAATACTCTTTTTATTCTTTGTTAGCCTAACAAACTAAAGATAAGCATTTTACAATTCCTTTAATTTCAGTGGAAGTGTTAAATATCTGCATAGGGTTTTCTCCCCAGTAGTGTAAATGTAGCAATGTGTTGTAGCAAATAGAATAGTTTTATAATAGTGTAAAGCAAGGAGTGGGAAATATACATGCATCCCAACATTATTGGACTGCATCTCTGAGCAACCTCAGACAACATAGCCAATTATGTGGACATTAGCAATCACAATTTAGAATATTTTTAATTTGCCCCGACCCTCTCCATGGAATCAAGTGGTTAGCCTTGGATGTAGTACACTTAACTTGCTTGCTTTGTGTATATCATCTTTAGTATATATGACATTTATTTATATCACCCGTGGTAACTAATATATGGGCTACAGTCTTTGGCCTGCTGCACCACTAAAAATCCATCATTGCCAAGTTTAAATATCAATAAACAAAGGTTTGCATTTATGCCAAAAATGACTTCCTGCCAAGTTCAGAACCACAATAAAGTTAAATTTTCTATTAGAACTTGGTAATAGCTAATTTTTATGAAGGGTTATTTTCCCCAAACCATCTGTTTTAATCTGTTTGTGCAGAAATGCATGCAAAAAGATACCCTTAATTTTATATTTATTTTTTAATTTTTTTCTTTTAAAAATATATTGCATGTCTGTCATGTCTCTTCGGGGCTTATTGAAAATATTTTATTATACTGTTTGTTTTAGTGCTACTGTACAAAAATGATAAACTAGACATAATATGTAAAAATAATACGTCTATATATACATATGTATAGCAGGGCATCAAGGTTTTGAATGCAGTCAAAAGTCCCAAAATTGGTGTATCTATAAGGAGACACTTTGAGAAAAGCAGGATATAAATAAACATAACAACAACAACAAGCCAATACAGATTGCTAGGGTAGTTCAAATGGCATATTCTTTGGCTTCAGTGGTATTTACTGGCACAGAGAGGCAATTCTGGCAAGAGGGAGCATTTTCATTATTGAAAATTTCACCATACCCAGGTAGGTGAAAAACCATCAAATGCAGGTCTACAACTCGTGGTAGGCAAGAGAAAGCTCTAGAACACAGCTCTCTCTGGAACAAGCATTGACTTTACAAAGCCTCTCATTGGGTACAATCCTGATTTGTCAACTATGCCAGTCATAGGGGTAACTAATAGGCATATGTGTTCGATTAAAAAAAATTCAAAAGTCATTACAAAATTAGGGAGTGGTGGCATTTTGTTTTGAAAGTGTTTCAAAAGTATCATTAGTAAAGCTTTCATTACTATAACGAGAGTAATAATTAATTTTTCGTTACAGTAATTGTGCAAGTAGGGAAATTTCAGGGGCTCCTTACTCTCTTATTTTTTTACAGCTATTGGGGTGAAACTTGCTACAATGGTAGAACATATTTATCACTGCTAGCTCACCAAGTTTCAGAATGTTTTACTTATCCACCAATATTTGGAGAACTTTTGAAGTTTTTATAAACAACATTTTAAAAAACTACAAGAGCTATCTCCTTGAATTTTCTATACAATGGCATAACATAATGGGATAATTCTTCCCAACTTTCAGAAATATTCAAACATGTACTAACTCTAGGGAATTTTTAAAATTTTGACACAAACATTTCCGTAAAAGTCACAACAGCTGTCTCATTGCATGTCTCTCATATTAACCAATAGAGCAACCATTTGGGTATTCATTCCCAGCCCAGCACAGAGATTTGCTTACTAGAAGTATCAATCAGACCTCCTCTTTGCAGATTCAACAATTTATTGGAACTCTGGCTGGCTGTCGCTATGGAGGCACAAATCTCTCCCCTATCCTGATTGGGGCTTTCTGATACTGAGTGTAATTCTGAGAAATGTAGTTTAGGGCAGGGCCTTTTAAATTCTCTGGCATAGGATCTTGACCTTCCCAAACTATATTTCCCAGAATTCTGTGCTTTCTTTCCCAGTGAACTCTGCTTTCTCCCTACTGCTTCCCTCTCCTAATGGCAAGAGGGCATTAATTTACAAAGGAAATACAGCCTTTTGGCTTTGCTTTGCTTCCTTGCACTGAAAATGAAACTGACTTTGGGAGGCTTCTGAGATTTACAAAATGCAAATGAAAAAGTATTGGGTAAGTTTCAATTCCTAAGTTTTGGTGCGGGTCATGCCCGCATGTTGGATATTGCATCATAAGTACAAATTTAATAAATTTGATATAACTTAGGATGACTAAGAAAAAATGCACACCCCTAGAAGCTAATAATCCCAATTTCTGTTGGGAGGCAAAAGGTTTGAGCTGCAAAGTTCTTCTACGACTATTTATCCAAGTGGTACTATGCCACATACAACTAGGCTAATGCAAAGTAGTGGAGCCAATATGAGACTTTTTTTTAATTTGAAGCAGATAGTAAGGTTGTACTCTCCTGCAAAACATGCCCAGTTGAAATTAAATGTTATGTTAAAAGAAAAAAAGAGAAAAAGAATGGAAAGAAAAAGACAAGAAAACTCTGGAAGTCAGTGGTGCAATTCAAATGATACAGATCTTCATTTTCACTGCTTCCACCACTGTCATTTGAGGCAGTTACCCCATGCCTTGAGCAATGAGGAGAGGCAGTTAAGAAATAAAATTATTATTATTATTATTATTATTATTATTATTATTATGTGATACACGACAAGATTAGTACACACACAGCAAACAAGATCACTATGCTGGCTGTTGTACTGGATCATATGTCAGACACTTCCCATGTCTCTAGGTGAATAATGCATGCAGATCTGAGTAGGGTGACCTTTTGTAGCTGACAGATGATAATTTTGTCAGTGTTGATTGATTTTAAGTGCTAGCCAAGTTCTTTAGGCACTGCACCCAATGTGCCGATCACCACTGGGACCACCTTTACTGGCTTGTGCCAGAGTCTTTGCAGTTCAATCTTTAAATCCTCATAACATGTCAGTTTTTCCAAGTGCTTCTCATGAATTCTGCTGTCACCTGCGATTAAAACATCGATAATCCATACTTTGTTTTTTTTCCCCATGACTGTGAGGTCAGGAGTACTGTGCTCCAAAACCCTGTCAATCTGAATTCGGAAGTCCCAGAGTAGTTTGACATGTTCATTTTCTGTAACTTTTTCAGGCTTGTGATCCTACCAGTTCTTTGTCACAGCTAGATAGTGTTTATCACACAAATTCCAATGAATCATCTAAGCAATGGTATTATGTCTCCACTTGTAGTCCGTCTGCACGATCTTCTTGAAGCAGCTGAGTATGTGATCTACCATTTCGTCAGCTTCCTTACAGAGCCTACACTTGGAATCTGCCATTGACTTTTCAATTCTGGCTTTGATGGCATTTGTTCTAATTGCTTGTTCTTGGGCTGCAATAGCCAGGCCTTCAGTCTCCTTTTTCAAAGTTCCATTTGTGAGCCACATCCATGTTTTTTCCTTGTCAATTTTGCTCTCAATTTTTATTGTTGTTGTTGTTGTTGTTTAGCCACCTCCTCCTTATCCTCCTTTTTCCCCTCCTCCTCCTTGTCCTATTTTGCCCTTCCCCTAATACCTCCATGGGAATGTATTATTTATTTATTTATTTATTTATTTATTTATTTAAAACATTTATATTCTGCCCTTCTCACCCCGAAGGGGTCTCAGGGCGAAGCACAGCATATACACAGCAAACACTCAATGCCAGGACACAAATTCACATACAATACATAAATATTAAAAAAACATTTATCAAAATATTAAAACACACCATTTAAAACTATCCTAGTCATCCGCATCAAATCTAATTGGCCTGTTCATATTTCCTATTGCTGCTTTAGATTCAAAGTCTAGGAAGAAATACTGAGAGGGACCCTAATGATGACAGTGAACATGGTGGCATCATGAAAAGAGCCTGTAGAGTCCTGACAGTCTCACAAAACATGGCTCCTCAGATAGACTAGACTAAAGACATCATGGACTCTTTAGATCACAATTCATACTTGGAATTGTTCCCAGAAATGGAGCAGCAGACAGCTGAGCTGTTGTAACATGTCATCTCATGATAGTATTAGCCTGAAACTCTGCAGGCTTGATATGTAACAGGCACCTGTCTTCTCCAGAGTCCAGAGGCTTTATGTGGCCCAGATAACTGTCTTTCATCTAATACTGTGACCAGAGTGTAGTAAGCAGGTAAGGCAGAACCTTTTGTGAGTTCTACACTTTTGTGAAGGGGGATAATGCATCAAAGGAAAATGATGTGTGATTTTTAAATATCATTGGTAATACTAGTCATCATGAATTTTGGAATGTTTTAAGTAGCAGCAAATATGGATGTGTGTGTGTGTGTGTGTGTGTGTGTGTGTGTGTGGGATTTGAAAACCATATTTACTGCAACTTAAAATATTCCAAAATTCATTGATATGCAATGCTGGAATGGAAAGTTAATCCTTTTTCAGGAAATAGCATCTACGGAAATGTTATTGTCAGCTTCATTGAGGGCAGTATTATTATCATTATCATTGTCATTATCATTATTAATTTGCATACCTCAAGCCCATTTTCAAGTGTGCTAGTCAATATACTAATCAGTGATTTGTGTGGTTTTTCTAGTCAGCGTGTTTCTAAATGTGGATCAGCTGTATTCTAACAACCGTAAGGAGTTTGATGATTCCATTTTAGCCTTGCAATACTAACTCTTGCATATATTACTGATAATATGCAAAATCTATGATCGTTCATCATACTGAGGCAACTGCTGAGCAAAGGGTTCTTATATCTAACCCACTGCTCCTGTCGATTATATCGAGAGATTTGGCCAATGCCTCCTCATCCATATGATCTTTTTGAATGCTATTAACCCAGGTTGTTTCCTTGGTGACCCTGACATTGTAGCTCAATTAAATTGTTCCTTTAAAGTGCATCATGGTGGGTCTAGTTTAGATAATTTCAGCCCTTCAATCATTGAACTTCATAGCATTGTGGCTTTATTAGAACAAAAGTTTATATAACAGAAGTATAACAGAAGTAGTGACTCTATGAGATTCTATCACCCTTTGTAGTCATTGCTTCTGAAGAGATTGTAATAATGTTAATGTATGTCCCTTTCATCAAGGGGATGTCCATTTACTGTTGGTGATTCTTTTAACCCTGATCTTCAAAAATAGACTTTAAAATAGTGCTTTTTAAAAGTGTCAATCTGATATTTTGGATTGGCTCCAAAATTTGAGTTCCTCTTGAGCAATGAGCAGCAAAAAAGTTAGTTGCCACTGGCAAAATATTTTAGGAGCAAAGGACTCACAGCTTTCTCCAACACACAGCATGCTGGTCACCGCATCTTTGAAGGGGTAGTCAATGGTCATATACCTCCACTATGCCCCAGGATGACTACAGGAAAAAAGCTTTTCAGATCTTCAGATAAGGGGCACATTCAAACACAATACACAATACCAAGCAGATATGCATGAGCATTCACATTACTTATAGTAAGAAATTAAAAGTATTGAAAGGAGTGATACCTTCACAAGAACCTCCTGAACCTTGAATTTCTGTGCATGAAATATAATAGTGTCTTCACAGTGGAATCAATAGTCTTCATAATAGTTTGGCTTCAACTTAATCTTTCTCATACTGTTTTGTATAAGATTTACACCTTAGAACTAGTGCCTCTGTTAACTTGAATCCCTGAAAGATTAGAGTTTTGTATGTTTAATGTTGGACTTGGGTAGTTTTGAACTGATACTCAATAAAAGTTTCCAGTTATCAGTACCACTTTCAGTAGTTCACAATTAAATGTATAGGAATTATTATCTAGATTCAAGTATGATAAAATGAAGAACATCTTGTACTTGGTATCCACATAAACTGTTCACAAATGTTTTTCAGTTAGGAAGTGTTCTCCATGTTGTGCCTTCTAACCAAGTGATTGTTTTCCCCCCATCATCTCTTCAAAGTACTTTTTGCATGCAGAGCAGGAAAAATATCAGTCTCAGCCACCACCCACTGTGACCCATCCTCCCTTTTTATGCAGGTGGTAACCTTCACCTAATTTGAGCTGTCAGAGGGAATGACACATGTTACATTAACAGTCTTGCAGTGTCCATTAGTCCGCAATGAATAAATGATCCAAGTAGCATTGAGACAATAATGAGTCCTCAGCACAGTGTTGTCTTTTTTAAATGAGTGGACATTTTAGCTGGGAGATGCATTTTATTAATTTCCCACATGTCTGTATTAATTTGAATTAAAATGCAAGTCTATTAAGTCAGTTTCTATAAACGAAATGTCCTGA